>NW_020697707.1:3677910-3749801 GCF_002925995.2 Terrapene triunguis | reverse complement strand
AGACAGTGAGCCATGCTGCCAGTGACTGTACCTCACCCACCAGTGCTCTCTGCCCACCTGTGGGTGCTGCTAGATATGAGGGTGGGGGGGGGAGTTAACGGTACTTGTAGTTAGTACAATGAACTTTCCGTGGTTATCTACTCAGATAGCAGTAGGCTCCAAGTGGGCTGCACATTCAAAAACCCCAGCAGATATTACCTAATACTAGAGGGCTCTTTAATCCACCAAGGAAAGATCCAGTGACTGGGGTGTTATGTTAGAGACGTTTCAACCAGAAATAAGATGCACATTTCTAACAGGAAGGGTGCTTAATCACTAGGACAGCTTACCTAGGGATGTGGTAGGTTCGCCATCATTTGGGGTCTTCCGGTCAAGACTAGGTGTCTTTCTACAAATATCTGCTCTCACTCAACCAGAAGTAATGGGGCTTGATGCAGGAATCAGTGGATGGAATTCCCTGGCCTATGTTACACCGGAGATCAGATTAGATGATTGTTAACATTTTCTTCTGGCATTACTCTGTAAGGGGAAAACATCACCATGGATTTATATAAAATGTAAATAATTGATATCAAAATAACATAAAACATGTTTGGATGGAGAGAGCCCGTCCCAGAGGAGGCTATGGAAGCAAAACAAGACAGCAAAGCATCTGCCTGCTCTGGGCAAAGCTCAGCTAATCATCTTTCTCTTCTGAGAGACCTGTTTCTTTCTGATCATCATTTATCTCAAGCAAGGCTTTAGCACGTCCTGTCTCCCAACCAGGGCCAGTGCAACCATTTAGGCAAACTAGGGGGCCGCCTAGTGCGCCTAGTGGTTGGGGGCGCCTAAAAGCCCGCTCAGGCGAGGAGGTGGAGTGGAAGTGAGCTGGGGCGGGGGGGGGGGCGCGGGGAGGGCCGCCCGCAGTAACAGGGGAACCGCTTCCCACCCCAGATCACCTCCACTCTGCCTCCTCCGCTGAGCACGCAGCCCCCGCTCTAAGTCTCCTCCAATCAGCACCGCAAGCCTGGGAGAGGAGGAGAATTAGAGCGGCGCCGGCGTGCTCAGCGGAGGAGGCGGAGCCGAGGTGAGCTGGGGTGGGCTCCCCAGGCAGGGTTAGGTGCCGCAGCGGGGGGGAGTCTCCCCAGGCGGGGTTAGCTGCCGCAGGGGGGGGTCTCCCCAGGTGGGGTTAGCTGCCGCAGGGGGGGTAGCTGCTGCGGGGGGGGGGGGGCTCGGGGGGGGGGGGGGGGGGGGGGCGGCGGGGGGGGGGGGGGGTTAGCTGGGTTGGGGAGGGCCTAGGGCGCGAAACTTCCTTGCACCGGCCCTGCTCCCAACAGAGAAATGTGCTTATCCCCACAGTGGATTTACACAGCAGGGCTGTCTCACTGTTCCAGTCAACCAAAGCTATGTTTTAGGGTGAGAAAAGTTCTTTTGTTATTGCCGATCTAATTGGCCCCAGGTTGGCAAGATGAGCATTTGATGGGCTTTTTAAGCCAAGTCCTTTTGTTTCCAGGGTAGTGTTAATAGACTCTCCTTGCCTGGCAGCTCTGAAATACAGCAGATTGCAGAGCTGGATGAGTTTAGTATATTGCCCTGGTCTCTCATTTCCCCTGTGGTTTGTCTCTCCATCTCCTGTTGGGCCCTGCTCCCACAGTTCATATGCCAGGCCCACATTTTTAGAACCCTAATGCAGTTGTTGCTCTCTTCGCCCCAGGATACCAATGATTCTCACACCGTGCAATCTCCTCTTCTCCTCCAACAGCTCCAGATCAGCATTCGACCATTTGTCTTCCTTTAGGAGTGAGAGAAATACTTGGTTTTCACTGCTCTGATCGGTCATTTTCTGCTTTGCAACACCCACCTGGTGCAGCAGTTCCAGCTCTTCTTAGCTGGCTGATCACATTTCCGATCCAGATTGTCAATGGTAGCCCGTGTGCTATCTGGCTTTGCACTGACCCAGATCTCTCCTGGAGCAGGTTCCTGGATGAGGTGGGATCTTCTTGCCACCCTTGATTCGGGTTGACAACTTTGTAATATTTAAAAAATGGACATTCCAGCAGGTGTGATGGAACCTCCCCGTCCTTCCCCCTCCCCACCCCCGAGGACATGCCCCTGCCCTGCCTCTTCCTCCTAGCCCCTCTCCCCCCGTCACTCACTGCTTTTCCCCTCTCCCCCCCTCCCTGCATGGGACGGGAGGGACTTGACTGCAGAGCCAGCAATGCAGGTGGGGGGCAGCCCTGGCTGAGTAGGGGCTGGTGATGACACAGCACCTCCCCTGCCCACAGTAACCGGACTTTGGGTGTCCGGTCAGATCGGACTTTCCAGTCGAAAACCGCACACCTGGCAACCCTATCCTTGATTAGTAACGTGTGCTGGGACTCCTGGGGCCAGTGTGGGAGCAAAGGAGCAGAGCTGGATTGTCTTGTTTGGCCATTAGATTTCAAGCTTCTTATGCTGTGTCACCCTCTGATTACCGAAATTTTAAAATTAATAATCCGTTTCTGGGCTGGAGCTGTGTGCCCAGCAGAGCAGCTGGGCAGGGCCTGCCCAGGTTACTCCCAGCTACCCGCATTACCAGAGACTGCCCTAGTGAACGGGGAGCAGTTGCCACCAGGCCTGGGTGGGTGGTCAGAGGGTGGGGAATGGCGATCCGCCCACACTCTGCTCCACTCATTGCAGCTGAGCTGGCACCGAGGAGGACATGAGCTGCACTAGCAAAAGGGCTGGGCTAGACCCCTTCCTCCTGGAGCCAGGAGTTAGCAGGGGCGAGATTCTGACTCACGGTATGTCCACACCACATTTGTAAGTCCAGGCTCAGACCCCACCCCCTTCCGTCTACACACAACCCTGTCTGATTCTATCCCAGGCCAACGGGCCACGCATGGGTGGAGGGTTCAAGCCTGGGCCCCGTGGGGACTCAGGTCCGAACTCCATCGTTTTGCAGTGTGGACAGATCTTGGGCCCGGCTTCCCCAAGCCCGGGTCCTGAGAGTCCAACAACACTATCCCATAATCCCATGCGACTGTGGCCTTTGTCCTGTCTATCCCAAGAATGACCAGTTGAGGCCGCCCCTTGCTCCAAGTACAGCTGCTAGGCATGTAACCCGTCCATTTTATTCTGACCATTGAACCGTAAGCAGAGAGAACTGTCTTCTGCATTTGTAATGGCCACCGACACGAAGAAGTCCTCTGTCAAGCATGCTGCCAGCTGGTCAGGAGGCACAGCCAGATTCCTGGGGCGGTGTAGCTACCACATGTCCCTTGCTCGGGCTGGATCACTGAGTCCCATGACAGCCCCTACCACCCTGAAAGCTGTGACCGGTTGTGTCTGATCAGACCAATGGACACACCACCTGCTCTGCTGCCCAGCTGCTCCCTTCATTCTCTTGCTTGCTGCCCACAACACACTGTGCCCTCTTAAGAAGCTGCTATCAATTCCCCTCTTCCGCAGTCCCATCCTGGCGCTCTGCAGACGCTGCAGCCCATGCTCCTGCCCCCGTGGAAGGAACAGGCCGTGATCCTGTAATTAGACACTGTTTGAGAGTCGCTCAGAAAGGGCCTCGCCTGACCTACTTAATGCTACACCAGGGCTCAACAGATGTCACAGATCCAAGTGCTGCTACTTGGATGCGTTTCTTTGTGAGGAGCCATATTTTCATCTGTGCGGAACTTATACTGGGGCGTGTCCAAGTGAGCCAGCCAGGGAAGATTTGAAGAATGGAGAAGAATGAAAGTGAACAAGTACCTCCATCAGGAAGGAAACCCATGAGGAGGTGGTGGCAACACTGAGGGATGATGCCCCTTCATACGCCACAGTAAAAAAACTGGCTGCTGAATTTATGTGAGGGAGAATCAGAGCTGAGGATGAGCCGAGGTCAAGATACTCCAGAGAGGCCACCATACCAGAAAACGTTGATGCAGTCCACAAGGTGGTGCCGAATGACAGGAGATTGACAGCCAGGTACATAGCTGAAACCATGGACATCAATCATGGGGCCATGCACGCTGTCCCCAAGGAAAATTTGGGCGTGAGAAAGGTGTCAGCAAAGTTGGTGACCAGTACCTTGAGCGCCGATCAGAAGAGAGCTTGACTTGACATTTCCAGGGAAGTTTGGGAACTTTGTTTCTCCGGGACAATGCATCACCCCACACATCCCAGGTGGCAGTGACCGAATGTAGCTTTCAACTGTTACCCCAGCCAGCATATCCACCAGATTTGCCTCCCTCAAACTTCTATCTGTTCCCCAGGTTGAAGGAAGACCTTCGTGGGAAGAGTTTAAATGATGCTAACAAGGTGATTGCAGCAGTCAAGGGAGTTTCTGGACATGCAGGACAAGGAGTTCTACAAGAAGGGCATAGCTAAGGTGCAGGTGTGCACTGGACCAAGTGCATTGAAGTCAAGGGGGATTAGATTGAAAAATAAACCAATACAATTGAACACAAATGATATTTTTTCTTTGACAGGCTAGAAAATTGCTGAATGCCCCACATATCATAATGCATATGCACAATGAGCAGAGTTAAGGGTGCACAAGCAACCTACCTTTTGGCATTTTCTTACTCCTCAATGCTTGACTTCACAACCTTCGTGTCATTCGTTTATTGTAGCTTTTTGTACATCATTCCTAAGGTTGTTTTAAAAAGAAAAAATTCTCTGATGTGAAACAAACACACCTGTGCCCACCATCAGCAAGGTTGGAAACCTGGATCTTCAATCCTATAGAACAAACCTCTACCATCTGAGTTAAAGGATACAATACA
Source organism: Terrapene triunguis (assembly GCF_002925995.2). Lineage (NCBI taxonomy): Eukaryota > Metazoa > Chordata > Testudines > Emydidae > Terrapene > Terrapene triunguis. The sequence continues at coordinate 3,745,062 of NW_020697707.1, read as the reverse complement.
GAAACTGGCAGGAGCGTAGGCTGTTCTCTTCTGAGGAACAGTCTCTAGAGGATACCGTGTAACATTGAGTCAGTTGGTTGCATGAATAGCCCACAGGTTTACTGACAGCCTAGCTGAGTCCATAGAGTTAGGACATTAATTCTGAGAGATGGAATTGCCACGTCTCTGAGACATGAGCCTGCTATGTTAGAGATCTGGGTTCTGTTCTCAGTTTGTGTAAACTCTTAGTGGTGTATGAGGCTGGTTGTAATAATAATCCCTGTGAAAGGCACAGAATTAACACCACCAGTCAGCAGAAGGGATACTTGAATTTATGGTCTCCTGGTTCCTAGCCCAGTGCACATTCCCCTACATCCAAATATTCTGATGGGGAAGTGGAGGAGCCTTCTCCATTTTATTCATGTCCCATCTAGGAGGTTTAAGTTCTATGCATTACAATGAAGTGAGATACCCGGGCAGTACACATGCAGTGCTAATCTAATGTTGAAGGGTTTGGTCAACAAGCTAGGAACAACCTGTACTGAAGAAAATACAGACAGGAAATGATCAGTTTTAGCAGATCACAACTTGTCCAAATCTGAACAGCTCTCTCTTGTCCTCAGGGTCACCCTGCCTGCCAAATTTCAAGTTCTCGTTGCAAACCATGGAGGCGCTAGCACTCTTCACAAACCCAGCCGAATAATTATAATGGAAAGTATTAGGCAACGTGAATATAGGGGTGGCCACTGCTACATGTTGACTTATGTATTGAGTAGGCAGAGTGGCAAGTCTCTGGATTTCCAGTCCTCTGCTCTAACCATTAAACACATCAAAGGTGCCACCCACCCACCTGCATCACTGCACCCCAATTTCTAGGAGTGGTCGTGAAAAACGGCCTCTCAAACTGAAACTGCAGGCAGGCCGAATCCAAGAAATCATGCCAAGATTTTGCCCATTCCACAGGGACTAGACCAGGGCCGGCTCCAGCTTTTTTGCCGCCCCAAGCGGCGAAGCTAAAAAAAAATAAAAATAAAAAAATAAAGCCAATCGGCGACAGCTCAATCGCGCCGCTTAATTCTTCTGCGGCAATTCGGCGGCGGGCCCTTCGCTCCCTCTCTTCCTCTTCGGCGGCACTTTGGGACCCGCTGCCGAATTGCCGCCGAAGACCCGGACGTGCCGCCCCTTTCCATTGGCTGCCCCAAGCACCTGCTTCCTTTGCTGGTGCCTGGAGCCGGCCCTGGACTAGACACACCTGTAAAAAGTGCTGCTAGATCTTTAATGGGCACGCAAGATCAGGGACTCCATTTTACATTTCATCAGGAAGATGGATTGATAGACAACAGGTGTTAGCTTGTAAAAGAAATCAATTAAAGAAAGTGCTTCAAGGTGACAAAGGTTATGCTGGAGTCCCGTATAAGAAAGGAACCTGTGTGTCTTGATTGCATCTTTGTGGCACGCTACAAATCGCAAGCTCTCTCATCACAGGGTAAAGTAAGAAGGTTCTTATGTGCTGCAATAGCTGGATGTGTTGTGGTTATGATTCTCTGGGGACGACTTATGCTGCATTGAGTGGTTAATAGTCTCTCTACTCCATTGTATTCTGGATTAGTGCTTTTGTATTTATTGTGGAAATACCAGCTTTTGATTTTACAGTGTGTTTCCTTTGGATGAAAAACAAGGCAGCTACCAAACGGAAAAAAAAAAAATAATTAAAATGCATCCAGTACAGAAACCTAGTTCGGCAGCTCTTATGCACACGAGTAATCCCATTTACTGCGCCAGGACTCCTCACATGAGTAAGGGTTGCAGACCCTGGCCCCAGACAAGGGAAAACAAAGAACCTGCACAGTTCCTATTGTGAATACATTGGCTATGGGTTAGGCCCAAAGTCATGGGGCAGAGGGGGTGGAATGCAGGACTGAATTCTTCATTTAAAATGAAAGCAACGACATTGTGATCAACTGATGTGGCTTTTAGAACATCGGAGTTTGTTATGCACAGCAAACCATAAATATTCAGGATATTTCAAATGAGATTGTCACCCACACCCAGCAGTCTGAGAAGTAGAAAGAGCACTTCCCTCCTGTGGGCTGGGTTTTCTTTTTTGTCTTGTCCCTTTCATTTAAGGAATCAGACTTTCAATACCAACAACAAGGCTGCCAAAACTCAGTGAATTAGTCAAGTAAAAAAATAATGCAACTTACTAACCACTGGATATTAAAGGCCATCTTTCAGTCTGGTAAATAATTCCACAGTTCACACTCCATAGCCGGTGACATTTATACTTCATCAAACATGCATGAAGAGGCATTGATTTTAACCAGATTGCACAGAAACAGTTACATTCCAACAGAGCGTAGAAAAGAAACAAGGCAAAGGGAACAATGGACGCTCATTTCGCACAGGGGCCCAGGTTGTAGCAGGGGGCTCTTCTTTGTCCTAGGTGGAAAAGAGGAAGAGGGCCCAGTGGTTAGGGCACTAACCTTGAACTCAGAACAGCACCGTTAAATTCCCTGCTCTGCCACAGACTTCCTGTGTGACCTTGGGCAAGTCACTTAGTCTCTCTGTGCCTGAGTTTCCCATCTCCACATAAAAAGGGGGTAACAGCCCTGCCTCACCTCACCTCACAGGGAGGAGGAGAACATTAAACATGGTGAGGTTACGGTAACAGGAGCCATGAGAGTACCTAGGATAGATAGAGAGGAAGTGGGAGTCATAAATGTGCTGTACTTCTCCCCTCTTTGGGCGTGACCTTCCTGGCACCAGTATCTGTGGGAGAGGATTGCACGAGACCCCCACCTGCAGTGCTACCCAGATTTCCCCCCAGGCTGCATCCACCCCTCTCCAATGAGGAAACATCTGGTTTTCACGTGCAAAAACTTTTCATTTGAAAAATTCTGACCAGTTATGGTCGTAACACTCTTGGGCCCTGCCAGCCTACAGGTAGCCAGCCCCAAGTGACTGGAAGCCCAGCAAGTGTGCTAAGCATTGCCTGATTGGGCAAGAACACGAACAAGCGATCAGATCTGTTATCCGCTTCCCGCGATACAGATGGATTCTTGTAAAGGCAGGCCCTGACCCACCATGGCACCAATCCAATTGTACATCAGCGTAATCCACCGACATCAATGGAACCCTATGGGCACAAAACTGTCAACAGGGGGCAATAGAGGAGACAGCTGTATGCTACCTAAGGCCTGCCCCATGCTGGCCAGTCGTGCTGACTTCCCAGCTCCGGAGTGGCACAAAGGGGGATGGGATTACCCTGTGTCTACAAGAAGGGTGGATAAATCATACGAGAGAGTCGTGTAAATAAACAGGTTCAAAGCCAATGTGCTAGAGTAAAGAGACACAAGGCCAGACCCTCTGCTGGTGAGAATCAGCAGAGCTCCATTGATTTCAACGGGGCCACGCCGTCTGGCAGCGTTTGAGGACCTGGCCTGCTAGATTATTCACCAAATATTTCCATAAACAGATCTCTCCTGCTCAGACTGTTTCTACCGCACCATTTAATGACCTTTCATACCATCCTCCCTCCCTCGCCATGAATAGTATGCGCCTGTCTTAACTCCTGTAATTAGCTGTAATTCACTGTAGTATCCAAATGAGGAAGGCAGAGGCACAACAGCACTGGGGCTATGAATAAAGCCTATTTCAGGCTGCAGAATGCATGTTGACAAGCCTCAGGACACTTTATACTGAGTTATTACTAATTTAATATTTAGTGGTATTATTGTTCCAACCACAACTATTTGCTTGTCTCTTTCCAGCTCTGGACTAGGCAAAATTAATTGCGGCTCCTTCTAGGCATAACAGACAGCAAGCAATAATTACAGTAAATGGGCTAAATAAATCCTTGGTGCAGCTTCGTAACTAGGGCTGGTGATACCAGGGGTGAATATGGCTCAGGCAGGCTAGAGCTGTTGAAACGGTCACGCTTGCCTTTGCAGATACAAGGGGCTCAGGGCAATAGACATTGGGTGCAGCAGAGACAGGGAGTGTCACAGGGTTCACTCAGTGCTAGAGCACCTCCTGTCATTCACTTGTCCCACGGCCCCTCTCTGTCTCTGTGACTCAGGGTGTTCCCTCTCTTCATGACTCAGCCCTCCAGCTAGGTCAAAGTCCCTCTGGACCAGCTGTCCGCCTGTCATCTCCAACAGTCCTGCGCCACTTCCCAGTGGCTGGCAGGGGAACCTGGGCCCACCCACTATTCTGGGGTCCAGACCAGGAACCCTACAATCAGCAGCTAAGTTCTGTATAGTGTCTCTCTTCTGGCCTCATTGTTCTTTCCCTGGGCTACTTCCTACTTTGCCTCCCACAGGCTCCCATCTGGGTAAGCCCTTCCCTTAGTGCCAGAATCCCAGAGCTCCTCCCTCTCCCTGGGTTTCCTCCTTTTCCCTCTCCAAGCCCAGAGAGTGACTGCTGGCTTCCACACTGCAGCCCCTTTCTGCTGCAAACTTCCTGGCTTTATACCTTAGCCAGCTTCCTCCCCACCAGGGCTTTATCAGTCATTTTCAGTCAAGCCAGACTCTCCACCAGTGCAGCCTATACAGCTAATTGGCCCTTATCTGCACCACCTTAACCCCTTCAGAGCTGGTGTGGGGTGAACACCCTATCGCAGGTAGTCACAAAGGAACCGGTTACAACTGCCAAATTCTGAGGCTGGTTTATGCTGGCTGCTCTGAACTATGCCAGGTAGTTATGGACCCAAGGGAGCAGCACACCAGCTGGTGAATACGTTGGAGCTGATATAAATTGCTGCACAAAAGAACAGTGTACAAGTTTTATTGTCCTACTAAACCCAGAAACTATGCTACATATTCTTGAGTGCCATCTACTGGCACCTTTTCTATTTACACATATACACAGACAGAGGACTCTTGTATCAGTCACAGCACTCTTGTAGCAGTGCCCTGTGTCAACAGGGGGGTGATGTTGGAGACTGCTGTACATCACCCAGGGATTCCCGCTGGATAGGCATCCTTTGCTGGCCCATCATGATGGCTTTTCAGCTCTTTGAGCCCCCAAAGTGGCACCAAGGAGTCTGAATGGCATCAAGTACCTGGTTTCTTATCTCCAAGAAGAACGTTAAAACGAGGCAAGAAGCAGTAAAACTATTCAGGTTTAAAAAGAAAGGCTTCCCCCACAGGCCTACTTACCTTCCCAGGCCTACGGCTGAAAGACTAGACATTGGTACAGAACGGAAAGACTGACGAACGCAGAGACTAATAACAACCTTCCCTCCTAGTCCTCCTAGGTCATAAAGCTCTCCGAACTCTAGTGTTTCAGCAGCAGTGCTTCCCTCAAAGGCCAACGTTCTCCATGATACTCGTCCTTCTCTTCAGTTAAGACAGGAAGCTGCAATGGCCCCTCCCCTTTGTGTCTCTGGCTAAAGGCGGTGCTTAAACACAATTCCCACCAGGTGTGTGGGTGAAACAATACACCTTTGTCTCACTGTCCCATCTCCTGTCAGCCAGGAGAAACTCAATGTCATCCTTGGGAGCCAAGTTCTTTTCAAGACATGCCCAGCACAGTTCCCGTCAGGGCCCCTGGGAAATTATCCACATACACTTGACAGCAGAACTTGGTCCATGGCGTAGGTTAGATTAGTAGAGCTCAAGATGTGTAATCATTTACAGAGCAGATTTCAGTCTCCATTCAGTTAAGAGCAGACCTTGGTCTCCATTTCTGCTCTGGGATACAATCCTGAGATAGGAACCCATTTACATAACCAGCAAATGGCTCACTGATGTGGACGTAAGCTGTTTATTAGCTTTTAAAATCCATCTTGCCTGTCAGATGTGAAAGGACTGGCCTCTTGAGATATCAAGAGCCATTATGACTAATTAACTATCTCTGTCCTGCTCTTCCACTCAGATCAACTTCCAGCAACAATTACAAGTCCCATTTTGATTGGGATAATTTTACATTAAAAGCATTAACTATTATTATATTCTCATTGTTACACTAATTTTTCCTTGATCTGGGTTATCTTCCTTACAGATTTCCCCACACACACTTTTATTTGCGGTTAACAGCTATTCTAAAATGAGCTGATCATACGGCCCTGCCATGTATTTCCTAGGATACAAGTTAAAAGTCAGGTCTGCCATAAGTAGGAGTCTAAAGTTGGGCTTCTAAGTGCACATTTAGGCACCTAAACAACTAGCCTGATTTCAGAAGTGATGAGCACCCTGTAGCTCCCACTTATGACAACAGCAGCTGGGGGATGGGCTGCTCACTGGCAAATCAAGCCACTAATTTAGCTACCTAAACATGGACTTAGGAGTCTAACTGCAGGCCAAGAGTTTTAAATATAAAAATAACGGGGTTGGCACCCACCTCTTGCGAATGCCCCCTTCTGATTGGGCGTGTTTTCATTATTTAGTTCTGGTGACCCCTTTCAGAGGTCCTCAGTGGGTTTTCAGCAACTCAGCACTGCGGCCGAGTCACTGCCTGTATATTAACCAGCACAAACCCCTTCCAGGGTATGCGGTCCACCAGGGCCTCTCTCAGTGCCCCTCTGGTGGTGTCTCTCTCTCTAGCCCTCCCTGGGCTTTGATCTTTAAGTAGTCCAGCCTTGGTATGGGAGGTATCCCCAGGGCTTCCTCCCTGGAGACATTATCTTTCTGCAGCCCTCCCCAGGTTCATCCCTACCCAGTCCTAGCAACCAGCCAAGAGCTCCCTTAATGCTCCTCTGGTCTCTACAAGCAAACCATCTGTGGCCCTGCTTCTCTTCCAGGCAACCAGGCCTGCAGTCCTTTCTTCTGCTCCAAGCTCCTTTTATATGGCCCTCCTGGGCCCTGATTGGCTGCTTCCCCTGCAGCCACTCTAGCCTGCTTGGAGGACCTCTCCACTGCTCCTTCCCTGGGATAGGCGTGGCAGAACCCTGAGGCCTCCAGGAGGGGGCATTTGGGCCTAGTCCACCCCATCACACTTGGACAATATAGAATAAAACAAATGGAAATGTCAATATAATGTAAATAGTTTCAGGATAGCATTTAAGATCAAGCCCTCATTAGCATTTCCCTCTATACACAAAGTATAAATGCATCGGACTTGTATAAAAGATCCCAGGTTAGAGGAAGCAGGAACAAAGGCAGAGTATGTTAACAACTCACTATGGGTCTAGGGTGGGGAGAATGAATTCCCTTTCTGCTAGTCCCCATCAGAACCCCATACATGTAAACTCTTCCACCCATATTACATTCAGTTTTGTATCTGGGCTTCCATGGAGAAGCCAACATTTCTCTACAGCCATCTATTGCCTTCTTATGAATAATTATGCTTACAGATGGTCAGACGGTTGAAAAAATTTTAGGCAGAACAGTTTCCATCAGAAAATGCAATTTCGTTAATATTAAACCATTTTGCAGGAACATGTAGGTTTCAATGAAATTTGACAGAAAAGTGTTGAATTGAATCATTAGGACTTTCTCTTTTCGTTTCGCTCATGTCAAAACATTTCTGTTTTGATAAGGTGAAAACATTTTATTGCTTCATTTAGATGTTTCTATTATATTCATTTTAATATATTTAATATTTCATATGATATTTCAATATTATCTAAAGTTTTTGATGTTATCAAAAGGAAACATTTCAATGTTTCAGAATCAAATTTTTTAGGAATTTTTGTTCCAGAGTAAATTTTGAAATTTCAACTTTTTGTTCCAACTCCAAATGAAAACAAATTTTGAGATGGAAATTCCATATTCTGACCAGATCTAATGTCGCCATTGGACATTTAGGAGGAACAATTTACATTACATCTTAGTGGAGGAGAGTCCAGTGAGTTAGACCAGTGAGTTGCTGGAAACAAACAGGAAATGAGTAATGTGTGTGATGGAAACATCTCAGCTACAGCTGGTTGAAATTTTTCATTGAACAACCTTTTCCAGTGAAAATGGCCTTTTTTCCCTCAGTGAAATGGAAGCAGTAAATATCATACAGATCAGCTCCTAACTGGGTTAAATCATCAAACAGCAGTCCATGCAGTCTCCACAGCAGCAAAGGGGAAAGTATTCCCAGGGTCAAGGCTTCTCAAACATGGGGAGAAACTGGTAAGCAAGGGGAGAGGGACACTAGAAATAATCAGAATGAAGGAACTTGTCCAGTTCTGCATCCCTAACACTGAAAATCCTGAATACCTTTGATCATAGTTCAATCGTTAGTCTGATATTTTATTTATTGCTGTTAGGCAACATTGCTCCAGCACCACCAATGGGCTCGGTGCTTTTCAAACGGAGAGTGGGACACGGCCCCTGCCTCCGAAGGATCCAAACCAAAAGCAGAGAAGAAAAATAAAGACGACGACAAAACACAGGACATCGCTCTGGGAGTGGAAGGGTTTGGGGACAATCAATGATAAGAAGGGGGTGGAGCTATTTGAGGAGGTGGGGCCAAATTATCGGCTGGTGTAAACAGTAAAGTCAGTTTGCTCTCGCAGAGAATTTGGCCCAGAAGCAGCAAGGCAGGATTTGAAATATTTGTTCACAATTATATTTTTCCTAGTGATTGTCGCCATCTGTCACAGTTACTCCCCCTCTTAATTCTTCCCCAGCACTGAGGTGTAAGCTAGGACTATATCAAGGTGCACCAGACTCAGAAAGATCCCGCCAATTCAGGTAGGACTTAAACCCACCTTTGCATTCCTCAGTTTTGCTCCAGCCAAGCTAGTGGGCCATAAACTATTTTGAAGGGGCTGTGTTGCTACGGGGATCCTCCCGGCCAGTAAGGGATTCAGTCAGCCCCTGCTTTGCAACTCTGGGTGCCTAGAATGCTCTGTTCTTGGGACTCACAGCCCGGACACCAACAGCCAGCCTACAAGTGTAATGATCTCACCCAGGCTCCCACTGCCCCATTACTCCTTGCAGAGTGACCTCAACAACCCAACCACCCGAGCTCTCCCCAAACAGCCTTTCTGCAGTGCTCAGCCTCCCTTACTGTGGCACCCACAAAGTTCACTGCTCCTTTAAAGAGGCAATACACTTAACTGGGGTTAACATGCCCTTCCCTTCAATCACAGCACCGAGTTGGCTGGTAGTAAAAGTAAAATAATGTATTAACATAGGGACATAGATGCCAAGTAGAACTAATAGGGATAGAAATGTTACAAGCAAACAAATGTGAAAATATGTTACTAAGACTGAAACTCAACTTAACAAACTGGAGTCTTTTCTCACCTTAGTCAATCTTCCAGCATGGCTGGCTAATCCTTAGCCAGGATCCAGTCATAAAGCACTTGGGTTTTGCTGGTGAAGGATATCTTCGGGGTTCTCTCCCTCTCTTGTGATAATCCAATAAACCTTTGAAATGTATTCTTCTGTAGTGTATTCCCAGATCAAGTTCCTTTCCCCCGCTGAGTACAGACACCACGCTAGCTGGTGCAGACATCTCTCTGGCTTCTCCCTTCTTGTGATTTTTACAATGCAAATGATCTTTCTGCAATCTCCTATACAAATGAATAACCCACTGTCCTTGGCCATACCTGTCTTGAGGTGTCAGCCACTTTCCTTTGTCTGGAAAAAACTGTTTATCAACTTCCCCTGATGTGCCTGGTTTAAACATATTTGAGTCACATAGTACCAGCACATCTGTATAATTCTGTGTAGGTTAATGGTACATACGTCACTCAAGAATATTAGTGATCAGTGAGTAATTAGTTTTCCAATGATATATGACTGCCACCTTTTGGATAAATATAACAGCGTGTGAGGTGCACTGAGCATGTCGGGCCTCACAAGAGTTGCTGACACAGAGTAGAGAACCACCAATGGGCCTCTGTGTCACAGTGGTATGATCCTGAAAACCTCTTTCTCACACAAGGAGACTTTCCTCTTGCGGGTAGTCCCATTCACTGGCGTAAGGATTACTTATGTGGACCTGGGTTTGCAGAATCTGACTCTAAATTCCACCATTTCCCCATAAGTTAAAATATGAACTGAAACGATCCATTTTACATGTATTTCAATACATCTCCAATTAGCTTGAGGAAAGGCTGGGTGAGTTAGCAGCACGACTGTTGCTTTTCACTTCTCTTTTTAGTTGTTAGCAGAGGGCAACGTTTTCAGAAGCCGCTACTGATTTTGTGTGCCCACATCGGGCACCTAAAAATGGAGGTGCGCCAATGAGTGACAGCATTTAATGTACAAGCCACTGTCCTTCTGGGTTCCGTGAGCAAACAGCAGGGTCAAGAAGGAGACATCAGGGAAAGATGCTGGCCAGCCATGGGGCAAAACATACTTTACATCTTTATTTCTAATGTTGGAGAGTTTGGCTTGAGAGCGGGAAAGTGTTTCTCCAATGAGATCCACAGAGCACTGTCAACCATTACAGAGCCACTTCCCGCCCCCAGCAAAGAGAGGTGGAACATGACTGGCATTTAGGGGTTCAGCACAGCTTTGGCAGCTCCCCAGGAAGGAGAAGACTAGTCTATAGTAGTGTTTAACCAGGGTTAGGAGAGCTAAGAGAACTCCCTCTCAGATATCATCGGGGGGTGGGGCAGCATTCTCACATACATACATACATACATATTGTGATGCTGATAGGTGCTAATAGCCATCAGGGGACTCTTAGATCCAAAGACAATCACAGAGCACATTCAAGTCAATGGGTGCCAAGCACCCTACCTCAGACTCAACAGAAGGAGCAATCAAATCCCTTTACATAGTAAACAGCTGCAGAAAATGCCGGCTACTGTGCTGCAGGGCTGGGCCAGAGCAGAACTAACCCAGATGGATAACAAGGTTCCCTGGTTGCCAGCACAGGGGCTAGGACATCGGTTAAAGGCAGCGTGTGCTGGTGGCAGAAGGAAATGTAAGTGTGACTGTAACGGGGCGACGACTCACCCCTGCGGCGCCTCCTGCTGGTCGTCCAGGGAATTAGCTCACCAGCCTCCGGAGCGCCCTCTGCAGGCCGGTGTCTCGCCTTGCCGCTGGCCCCGGTGTCCCTCCCAGACCCCAGTGTCCCTTCTCTCAGGGTTCTGCCCCCTGCAGTACCCAGCAGTCTCGCTGGGTCTCCCCTCCCCGGGGAACCCCCAAACCCCTATCCCATCTCACCTCAGTCTTGGGCAACTGCCAGTCACCATCTAGCCCCCACTCACTGGGGCAGACTGCAGTATAATTGCCACTCATCATTGGAAAGGAGGGTTTGGACCTGCTGCCTCTCCCTACCCTTGGGCTGCCCCCTGGCAACCCTAGTACCTTTTCTGGCCTTTAGCAAGGCCTGCAGCCTGGGGGGTTTCCAGGCTGGAGCTCCCCAGCTCCTCTGGCCTTTCCCCAGCCTAGCTCCAGTCTAGGTACCCTGCTGAGCTCCCAGCAGCCAGGCCCGTCTCTCTCCACAGCTAGATAGAGACTCACTTAGCTCCAACCTAGCAGTCCCTTTATAGGGCCTGCTATGGCCTGATTGGGGCGTGGCCCAGCTGTGGCTGCCGTCCCCAATCAGCCTCGTCTTTGTCTCGCAGCCCCAGCCCTCTCCCTGGGCTGGCGGGAACCCTTTCAGGGCCGGAGCGGGTGACCACCCCGCTACAACGACCCAGAGAGGGTGCAAACAGGATGCTGCTTGGGCACTGAGCTTGCTGGAGGGTTGGGGATTTCTGAGCAAGGCTATTGCCTCTTCAGGAAAGCCGGACTCTGTAGAACCTTGTTTATTTACAAAAGAAGTTAACAAAGAATATACCTGACTCTCTTTGTTGAGGTCTCATCCAGATGGGAACAACCCTACAATGCCCTGAATCTGGGCTAGCTGCTTGGACCAAAGGGACCACAGCATTATGGAAATATCACCCAACACCTTGATGACGTGACGTCTCGTTGTTCCTTCAAGCCCGTCAAGCAACACGATACACAAATCATTCTCGTAACGCGGCCTTCCAACTTATACACTTCCACTCATGCAGAAGCCCATTTATCATTCCCAAATGCTCAGCCTCTTGCTCGCTGAATAGGAGTTTATTTCTGGTTGTATGGGCCAGTTCCATCTGTGCTTGTGATTTACAGTTGGAAAGTAATTGCAAAGCAGTGGCGCTCCACAGAGCGGTGTGTATTCGAACAATGCAGACATTCTGCGTTTGACACTGTGTGTTCCAAAACAGGTGCTAAACAGCAGAAACAATCCATCAAGCTTTCTCTAAAAACAAAATTAATAGCTCTCCATAAACTACAGGCATCCTTCCCTTTGATTTATATATCTTTGTGGTAGGATAGTAGGGTGCTTCTCAGCCTTAGGGAAATGTATTGGCTGCTAATTGACTGCTGCTGGTAGTTTGCTGCTGGGACATCTGCAGTCCCAGTTCACACTGACACAGGGCTGCAAGGTAAGCCTATAATCTGGCCATTGTGATCAGCTGACTTTATCCTAAATTTATACTGTGAGCAATATGTCATCCAGTTTACATTTAGGTCCTACAGGGAACTAGCAAGCATCCGTGCCTGTGCATTTGCTGTTTATCTTACTCCATCTGCTGGGATATGCAGCTCCCTGCAGAAGTACTGCAAAGGATACTAATTTTAGCCATACTGGGTGGTATTTGTGTCTCATCATCAATTTCTTTGGCGGAGCCAAATGCTGTCGGTAAGCATGCTTTTTTTTTTTTTTTTCCAGGAAACTTTCAGATAGCTGGTCAAATAAGACTCTGAAATATAAATGGGAACCAAGCGCCAGTGTCTTAGAAACCTAGCAGACATGGAGACAGAGCTGGGAGGCAGCAGTAAGGTGATCTCTCCATGATCCTTTCCATTTTAAGGTGGAAATATCAAATTAACTCTAATATTTTGTCAATTGTCAACCAGGGAGGGATGCTGAATGTTCCTTTTGGATCCCTAATGTCATAGTAAAGAAAAATAGAACGAAACTCTTGGAATACAGTTGTTCTGTAGGAGCAGTTTGGGATCCCAGAATTAGTTGTTCTGCTGTCCAACACACATTTATTATTTGAATGGTACTGTCTTGAGCCCCAACCTAGATCAGGGATCCAATGTGCTAGGCACGGCACAGACCTACAGTGTGGATCAGTCCCTGTCCTGGAGGCTTTGCAGTGTAAATGGAGAAGACAATGGATAGGAGAAAGAAAGGGTTCGTGTTCCCATTTTACACATGGGAAATGAGGCAGGGAGATTAAGCAATAGGAAGTTGGTAACAAATCCTGAAACGGGAGCCGTATCTCCCAAGTACCTCCTGCTTGAACAATAATTCTATTCTATTCCAATTCTATTCTATACCATTCTAGACTGCCCTTCTCGCTGTAATGGCTGAATGCCTGCCAGTAAAGCATTAAACGACGCGACAAACATTTGTCAAGCGTCAGCTCTTTGAAGCCAGGGACTGTCTTTTTGTGTCACTGTGCATGGACAGCACCTGGCACAATGGGATCCTGGTCCATGACAAGGGCTCCTTGCACAATGGTAATACAAATAAATAATAAATAATAACAATTAGACACAAGGACCATCCTTCCACTTAGAGTCACCCTGCTGTTCTGCTTCCAGACGTGAAATGTGCTAAGCACTAAACAAACAAGGACAGATGAGTTTTACTTTCAACTGACTCTCCTAGATGCAGCTTAGTTCTTTTGCAGCTTTTATCTGTTAGTTCTTGGGTTACCCCCAATGTAGAAATAATTCAAAAACTCTTAACATATGTTTGCAAAAGGGCTCTGAATATTTTCACACCAAGTACAAACAGTTGTTTGAACATGTGTGAAATTGGCTTTCAAACGATACTTTCTCAGTTGCATAAACAATGCTTTCTGGAGGGCTTCTGCAGCATAGATGAAAAAACTGTACTGCATGAAAATGTGAGCTGCACACACATGCACACAGACACACAGAGACCAAATTTTCTTGGTGCATTATGGCAGATAAACAATGCGACAGCAAGACCAATACTCTTAACCCACATGAATGAAAAGGAGGAGCAATTGAAACCACTGAGAAGTAACTCTGCTAAAGAATCAAGAGGAGCTGTTTTACAAGCGGAAGATATTAAAGGGATTTTGACCTACTCAAACTAATTGTCACAGGTTTAAACAAGGGGTCAAAACTCAAGTGTAAATAACAATGTTAGAGCCTTCCCACTTCCAGGTAAATATTCCACGTGGCTTTGCAAAAAGAGAGGGACTTGTCCTGTAACCTATAAGTGGAGTCGCATCATACGCACATTTAACTTACGCGAATTCAACCATAAGCGCTCGGCAAAAAAAAAAAAAAAAAAAGCACTAAAATAGGGGAGCAGGCGATTCCACCCACCATTCCACTCAATGAGTGTATGCCCTGGAGTGAGCATGAGATGGGAGATGTGAATCTGCTGTTCCCTCAGTCGGTCTCAGTTCCCGCTTGCCTCTCATAGTGTGAGTATCTCGCCGTGCTGAGTGTGATTCTAGTGTTTAAAGATATGTATTTTTCGTACAACATGGCCCCTAAACGCAAGCCAACTACTTCATCTGGTGCTCAACCGAAGAAACAGTGATCTGTTCCAATGCTGGAGGAAAAACTGGCTGTGTTGGACTTATTGAGAGATGGTATGTTGGTCTCCAATGTGGCGCGTAAATATGGCCGCAACGAATCCAGCATCCGTGCCAGCAAGATTTGAAAGAGAGAAATTCGTCAAGCCGTGGCATCAAGTGCTCCAATAACTGCTAAGGTGATGACCCAGGTGTGATAAGCCCTTAGTGAAGACTGAAAAGGCATTAAACTTATGGCTGGAAGACATGAACCGTAAACGTGTGCCTATCGATGGCAACACGTTGCAAGAAAAGGCTCTTAGCCTCTACGCGCTGTTCAAACCTCCTGCCAAAGAGGGACAACCTTCTGATAAGAAGGAATTCAAAGCCAGCCAAGGTTGGCTTAACATTTTAGGAACCGCTTTTACCTCAAAAATGTGCAGACTACTGGTGAAGCTGCAGCAAAAGCCTACCCTGAACAATTAAAGAAAATGATAGAAGAAAAGGGCTATCTTCCGGAACAAGTTTTTAATGCTGACGAGACTGGGCTCTTCTGGGAAAAAAATGCCCAACCACACTTACACTTCGAAATCAGAAAGACAAGCCCCTGGCTTCAAAGCAGCTAAAGACCATGTGACTGTGTTGTTATGTGGCAATGCGGCTGGGCATTTAATAAAGCTGGGCTTGCTCTACAGGGTTGCAAATCCCCGTGCCCTAAAACGCAAGAACAAAAATCTCCTGCCTGTGTTCTGGCAATCAAATAAAAAGGCTTGGGTGACGGCAGCATTATATCTGGATTGGTTCCACAAGTGTTTCATTCCGGAGGTCAAGCGGTACCTCGAAGAGAAAGGACTTGACTTTAAAGTGTTGCTGATCATAGACAATGCTCCTGGCCACCCTCAGGCACTCCGGTTTGTGCATAACGATGTTGAAGTCGTCTTTCTCCCTCCCAATACCACCTCCAACCACTCGACCAGGGCGTGATTCGCTGTTTCAAGGCCGCATACACAAGGCTTACGTTCTCACGGATACGTAGCGCTATGGATGCTGATCCCAATCTTAATGTGATAGAGTGTTGGAAGTCCTTCGACATTGCTGATTTCATCACTTATATTAAACAGGCAATGGATGCAATCAAGCCTGAAACAGTCAATGCATGTTGGCGAAATCTATGGAAAGAATGTGTGAATGATTTTAAGGGTTTCCCGACCATTGACAAAGAAGTGAAATGCATTGTTCAGGTGGCCAGGCAAGTGGGTGGTGATGGCTTCGTCGACATCCTTGAGGAAGAAATTGAAGAATTAATTGAGGGCCATAGAGAAACATTGACTAGCAAAGAGTTAGAGGAACTGATAAAATCATCTAGAGAAGACGAAGATGATGACGACGAACAGGAAAAGCCAGCAAATTGGAATCTTCATAAATTTGCTGAAGTGTTCTAAGCAGCGAAACACTTGAATGATTTAATTTCTGAATACAATCCCTCTATAGAACGAAGCCTCAAAATCACACGTAGTATTACGGACGATTTGAGACCATATCAAGAAATGTTTGAGCAGCTCAAGAGACAACAGCGACAGTTGCCGATCACCATGTTTTTCAAGAAAAAACAACCAGCAGCAGATGAGCCTACGCAATCAACTTCTCGAGCTGAACCAGAGCCAACCACTTTGTCTACGACTCGCTCTCCCATCACCTCCGTTTTCTGGATCGATATCAAGCCCTGACAACCCCCCAATAGTGTTGTCAGGGGAAGAGGAAGACTAATCATCAGAGTGTGTACAGCGCCCATCTTCATCGTCTCATTGTTCATCATACGGGCGCTGTATTAATCGTCATCATTCATCGTCGTCGCATCACCATTGTCATAATCGTCGTATCACCATTATCATTGTCATCGTAGACGAGCAAGAATATCCAGGATGAATGGTGAGTGGTTAGGTTTACTGTTTTCCTTTTTTATTCTTTCATTCTTCTGTCTCTCTCTCTCTCTCTTTTATGTAATTAAAAATACTGTAAAATTATATTTTGCATATGTACTCTTTATTATATGCTGTACATTTATACATATTACTGTACAGGGTTGTATACACAAAACCATGTACAGTATACTGTACTTTATGGGCAATTTAAGGGATTTTCAAGGGTAATTTTGAATATACGCGATTTTCGCCTTACGCGCTGACTTTAGAACCTAACCCCTACGTAAGATGCGACTCCCCTGTATTCAGTTCAGTTCAATCCATGGCAAAGCCAGTGGTACAATAATCAGGTAATAGACCTAGGGTTCATTATACATTCTATAGCAATTACTTGCCACTCATGGTTGGGAGAAGGTAGCGTTTCTTTTTTACTTTCTAATACCAATTTCTTCTTATACAGGCTATTATGGAAAGGAGAGGGTGAGTTGCACTGGAAAAGATGCTAGTAAAAAAATATCAAGTGCCCACATTGACACAAGCCAGGATAAAAGTTGATAAGGAACAGAAACCTTGTTCCTTTCAAAGCAAGGGCCAACGACTCACGGCCATGGGTTAGCAAGAGACTTTCCCTGTGGGCAGGTTATTCCATAATTGAGCTCCTTGCCTCTTCCTATGACAATACCAAAAAACAAAACAGACTCCTTTGTCTGAGCTCGGGCTGTGGCTCCTATGTTCCTCTGCCATTTTCTGGAAACAGGTAGCTCAGCTATTAAGAAGGTTCAGGCACCGGCACAAGTTGTCTTCATCTCTTGAAGACAGACATCGCTTGGCACAGCACTTCTCAAGAACCAAGGCATTCTGGGACTGGTAGTTTGATGGGACACAGGGAAGTGTCGGCTGGGCAGCAACGCATGCTGGGGGAAAGGACCAGGAAATAAATGAGCTCATTTTTTGTCCATTTTGGAAGAGGCCAGAGGGGAGTCCATACCTGTTGTGGGTTGCTCTAGACAGAGATTGAAACCTGGGGGAAACCATATCAGCTGGTAAAAGCCAAACAGCTGGGAGGGAAACCACAATTCTCACTGTCGTCAGCTTCTTGAAGCAATATTCATATTCTTTAGCTATGGATATTACAACATAAGTCACCAGCTTCATTCTGAGCCCTCTTCTAAGAAAGGCTGGAAAGTTATGAGCTAACACCTTACTGAACATCACAGACAAGTAATTTAGTTAAAAGGGGGCTTTCATCCATTATGCTTCAACAAGGAATTAATAACCTTAAACCTTTACATCAGATAAATTGTACCATTCCACTAACCAGACTGCAAGAAGCCACAGCCCCCACAATCAAACGGTGAGACTCAGGTTTCATTTTAGATGGCATCTTTTTGTAACTTAAAGCAATGAGACAACATAAGGCAGTTATTGATAGCGGCAGCAATTGCACAGCTCCCACTAAGCGATTCATCATTATGCAGGTCAGACACTCTCAGAGAAGTGGGCGCAATTTCCAGTGACTTCACTAGAAGCTGTGAGCATGCATCCCAGGGCAAGATTTGGCCTTAAATCTGACAAGTCTTAGAGATTACTCAACCACTGCAAATAGATACAGCAGCTGTGAGGAACTCTACGAGACACCACAGGACATATATCCTTATCCCTCAGGGAGAGTTCATACCCACTTTTTAGCATTGCCTTCAGGCAGATCTTAGCTCGCTGTGAATTTTAACCATTAAGGATCAATTACTTTTTCACGCTATCTGCTGCACAACTTTCACCTTTTTCTTTTTCCTAATGGCCATGATCCATTCCCAGCTCTGCCACCAACTTCCTGTGTGGCTTTGGGCAAGTCACTTCATCTTTCTGGGCCTCAGTCCCTCTCCTGTGAAATGGCGATACTACTTCCTTTCCTCAGAGGGGAGCTGTGAGGATAAATTAGTGTTGGCAAGACACTCCGATCCTATGGAGACAGGGGCATTAGAAATACATAGACAGCTGGACTGTATAGGATCAGGAATCCTTTTTGGACCAACATTTGAAGACCCCCGTTTGCCCAAATTCTATAGTTGTCTGCTGACCAGCATGCCCAGAGAGACGCAGCTTCGCGGTCCTGTTGCCCAAGCTCCTCTGCACCTGTTTATGAGTCGCAAGGTCCTTAGTAGAGTCCTGGCTCCTTAACCTAAGTGAAGTAGTTGTAATTAGCAATCTTTGTCTCAAAACATCTACCTATTACTGACTGGCACAAGGCTTTCAGGGTATGTCACTCAAGTCAAATAAAGATTCTGGTGATTCCCCTTTGTTTTCCGGAGTCTATGTCTGAGTTTGTTCTGCTAGCTCATCTGACTGTTGGTCCTTTGGGATTCTATGCACAGTAATGTGGACAAAACCCCAAGGGTGATAGCTTCACACCAGGTAAAGCTGTCTTCCAAGGGGTGCCCCGGGGCGAGCTGCAGCATGCAGTGCTGTGGAGATTCCAGACTGTGCTGCGGGCTATAGGGAAGCCTGGGGAGGATGTATACGTTACACCAAGGTCCTACCTCATTCCCCCCAGCAGCCCAAGATCAGGAGAGTGCAAAGGTGCCTTGAAGCCCCCAACATCTCTGGGATGCAGCCCTGAATCTCACCCCAAATGCTTTGCTAAAATCCTGACTTTTGTCCCAATACATTGTGAACGTTTATCTCAAAATACTTTGTCGGAAAGATAGAATTCAGATGGCAAGTCACTCTTTTACTCTGAGTATCCTGTAGAAGACTCACTTCAAAGTAGCCAGGGTATGCGCACCATCTTTGCCTTCAAAGGAAGGCACATTGTACAGTACACTTTACTGAGATTCAGCTGGTTCCTGTTGAGGTGCTCAGGGATTCTTTAGGGTGTTGCGATAGACACACTTACCATTCTATAGCTGCAATCTGTGTGTTCATACCAAACCAAGGGTTTCCCTGGCTTTCCTCTTGTGTCATTCCACCCCTAGAGGCGATTCATGAAATGACAGAACATGTTCTCCCAGGCATTGCATGGAATAATGAACCTTGCTCCTTCAGGAATCTATTACCAGCAACTGGTGACTCATCACAAGCAGGATAGCAATGATGAGATTGTGTGCCTCTGACCATCTCTCTAGTGTTAGCATTTGAATAGCCGGAGTTCTGCAGACCCATGAAATAGTGGGGTTGGTGCAAGGAACCTGTACAAAGAGAATGGATGGTTTTCACTTCCCATTAGACAGGTGCATTTATTCAGTGCTACTACTCAGAACACCTATTAACTACACTTTAGATAGTGCTTCTCACAGTGACTTACACTCAGTGCTGTTACAGTCTCAGCAGAAATGTTTGTATTCTGGAGGATGTACCAGTCAAAGGCATCTAAACAATTCCCTCTAAGGGCTTATCATCAGTTTCTATCTCAGGCTGTTACCATCAGCGGTGAAACCTTTCTCATCCAGACCTTATACCTGGCATATCTTTCTTTTAGATACAAATGCAACACAAGCATCTTCTTGAAATAAGGTTAGGATTTCCCAAAAAAGCACTTAAGGTGCACAAGTCCCATTAGGTTCTATTGAAAACCCCACCCTGGAGCAGCACACACAGTTCATCTTGCCGGGCACTGATTGTTTAGTCAATTTGATTTCATTATAATAATCCCAAGGACCAGCTCTTGCTCACTGATTTTTTCAGCTCCTCCACTGTTTCGGGAGCAAATCCCATCTCCTCCCCCACTTCTCTCAGCCCAGCTCTGTACAGTCTCCCTGTGCAACTGACTTTGGGGCATGGAAGAAGCAGGGGAGTAGATTTGCTGCAGTGTGGGACCCGAGCCCTCGTTGCCTACGAAAGGGGCACTGCAGACCCAGGGAGGGTGAAGGGGAAGTCACTTTTCCCTCAGAACCTCTCTTGCTCCAGGTTTGGCACAAGGTTGTCTCTTCCCATAGCCATTCCTAGCTGTTACCTCTCTGCAGCAACTACAGGTATCTCCACTGCTGTTGGGAGGTGAGTTTGCAGCACATATAGACATGCCCGAGCTCACTTGGATCTAGCTAGCTCCAGTAACAACAGCAGTGAAGCCACAGCAGCGCGGGCAGAGGCCACTCAGGGATGTGCACAGGGTTCTGGCCAGGCAGAGTTACTCCGTGCCGCCGCTAAATCAAAGCTAGCTGGGGTACGTCTACACATGCTGCAGTCATACCTCCTGATTGCAGTGTAGGCACAGAGTCATTCAACCCAGCTCTGCTCCCATTTACATGGTGGTAAAAGCAGAGCAGGGCTCATCTCCGCTATTGCTAAAGGGCACATTCCTCATTCAGTTCCAAACCTTATTTCATGTCACAGTAAGAAATCTGCTTTGGGGATGATTTTGAAAGGCACAAAATGGCACAACTCTCATTGGCCTTCCATGGCATTGGGCACCGAAACCCCATTTGTGCATTCCAAAATCTCTCCCTAAATTTAATAACATGGTCCCTCTCCGATTGTGCTCCAGATTAGGACAGCATCAGTCTGAGTGGAAACTCCTCAAAATGGACCGGAAATTTCACTGGCAGAGAGTGAGGTGATATGTTTGAGAGCACTGAGGTGATATGTTTGAACTGGCCAGTTAAGCTTAGAAGGAAAACCACAGTACACTGCCACAGCTGCAGCCTCTGGTGGGCTCTTGCATCAGGAATCCTGATGGGCAATACAACTATGAAACAAACATTCATCCCTGAAGTAAAATAAAGAGCCCAGCAAAATTCACACAGGCCAAGTAGAGTCTAAAAAAACCATCAAAGTCAGAAGAAAGACAGAAATAACAAGAGTGCTATAAAAAAAAAAAGAGATCTGTATATATGTAAACTTGGAAAATTGTAATAGTAATGCCTCGCTCTTATATAGTGTTTTCATCTTGGGATCTCAAAGCACTTTACTAGCATTATTCCATTGTATCAATGGGGGAACCAAGGCACAGAGAGGGGTCAAAGTCACCCAAGAGGCAGAGGCAGGAATTGAACCAACATCTTTTGAGTTCCCGTCCTGTGCACTAGCCACTTCACGCAGCGCAGTGTCAACTTGTGGAACTCCTTATCTGAGGAGGTTGTGAAGGCTAGGACTATAACAGCATTTAAAAGAGAACTGGATAAATTCATGGAGGTTAAGTCCATTAATGGCTATTAGCCACGATGGGTAAGGAATGGTGTCCCTAGACTCTGTTTGTCAGAGGGTGGAGATGGACGGCAGGAGAGAGATCACTTGATCATTGCCTGTTAGGTTCACTCCCTCTGGGGCACCTGGCATTGGCCACTGGCGGTAGACAGGATACTGGGCTAGATGGACCTTTGGTCTGACCCAGTACGGCCGTTCTTATGTACTAATTTATCCTATCCAACCTTTTCCTAATTTAGTCAGCCCAGACTTCACCGAATCTTTAACCAGAAATAATCACAAAGCTGCTGAAACCCTTTTCCAGGATGAAGATACACCTGTGTGAGCTCTATAATGTGCCATGGATCCAAGTATCAGGTTCTGAAACTTGGTGATCGTAGCAATTTCTCAAAGCCTAATAAAAAAGCAGATCCACTAGCCCCATTGCAAAAACAAACAGCTCCATCATGAGAAATGAGACCGTTCATTCTTCCTTGCAGAAAAAGAGACCAAAAAATAGAAGTACACCAGTTTATTTTCCAAAAAACAAAGTGAAGAGAAAATTTGATTCTAACCTCAGCTTCAAACTGGATCGTGAGTTCATAGCAAGACCAAATGGGAAGGGGAAATGAATTTGAGGTTACTACCCTTACTAAAGGGCCATATTCTGTGCAGTTTCCCATCCTCGACTATTATCCCTCTGATTTCAACGGGATTGCACTGGGTGTCCAGAGTGGCTTCATTTGGCCCAAATGAGGTTGCTAGACTGAAATAGCAAATGGTTTGGGTCTTTGATGCTTTCCTGCCATTCTGCAAGTGTTCGTAAGACTCCGCAGATGGAACCCTGTTGCTAGTGACTGACAGTAGCTGAAGACAAGGTAGCTCTCACATGCTTTTCTCGCATTTTTTTACGTTAAGACTGTAGGTTTGGGGGGACAGGATGTAGAAAAAACTAGCCACATTTTTACCTGCTCTCCAGCCTGTTAAAAGCCAGCTTCATGTTTTCTGAAAGCAGTGTATTAATCTCTATGATCGGTGCAGCCTAAATAATCACAGAGTTTTATTCCCGTTGTCAGGGAACAAATTGACTAGGGAAGCTACAAGTGGTTTGACAAGGGAAGGCGGCAGAATCAGATCAGGGCAATTAAGCAGCGGAGCAGAATTGTATCAGCCTAGAAGTACCTTAAACCATTACACGTCAAATGGAAGGGAGCTTCCAAGGTGCTGCACATTCACCGCAGTAAGCAAAGCGGTTTGTCTCTATTCAACCTCGTTTCACTTGGAGCAAACAGGAAATCTTTCTAATCCCACCAGAGCCGTGCTTCCTGCACCCCCTCCCTCCCAAGGACAATGCCTGGCATGCAATGGCAGGCCCATGCACACCTGAGTCCACTGTGCTCATCTGATGGGGCTAGGGTCAAAACTGGAACAAACACATTTTGCATTTAAAAAAAAAAAAAAGTTGAGGATTTTGGAAGGTTTGTCCTTGTAGATGTAAAGATCGATTCACCAGAATTATTCATATCTCAGGGAAGGAGGATGAGATTGTTGCTAAGGCACAAGATTGGGTGACAGTAGATCTGGGCTCTGTCTTCCTGCGTGACCTTGGGGATGTCCCGTTAACGTCTGTGGGTAAAATCCAGACTGTCCCCTTGCAGCATAACCTGAACGTTACCACACTGGTCACCACCACTGCTGCAGCAGAGGGAGGGGAGTGCCAGGACTACTAGCCCTTCCCTGCTCCCCGGCTGGGCCAGATCGCAGAAGCTTGGGGCCCACGGGCCTCAGCAGGCTCTCTCACACCCTCAGCAGGCAGGAGCAGAAGGAGCAGTTTCCAGGCTGGCTTACTGAAGCCCCCGCTCCACCAGTAGCCTCTGATCCCTGCCCTTACAGAGCCTGAACATTGCAGACTCTCACAGGCTATGAGCGCATGCCACCCTCTGGCTGCACTTCTCACTGTCCCCTGCTGAAACCCAGTTCACCCCCTCCCTCATTCCACTGCCTCTTGCTCTGATGACTTGTCCACTCTATTTCCAGCCCTTCCCGTTTCCTGCGCTCTTCTCTTTCCCCCAGTCCCCAGTAAGGGGGGAGGGCAAAGGAGCGGATAATTGCATCTATCCCCACCTCCAAGCATGCACAGCCTACCAAAGTACCCCCATGGTCTTGCTGGAGATGTGCAACCCTTGTCCTCGCATCCCCTCGCCTCCACCTCCCTGCTTACGCTGTCCCCATCTGTCTAGTTCAGGTCCATGTGGTCAAATCTCACCTTCACTCCGACCTTGCCTGCGTGTTCCATTTCCCCACAACCTCTCTCTGATGCCACCCTTTAAGTCTGGGAAAAACTCTGTCAAAAAATACCACCTTATTTTTCAAATTCCTCCTTAAAAATCTACCTCTGGTTAGTGTGTCACACGCCCCCCACCGCTCCCAATCCACAGGGGACATGGTCCTGGGACGGCTCTTACCTGGAGCGCAGGGCTCTTTAGCTCAACCTATCGCAATTCCTGTTTTCAACTTGGGAGGTCCCTAGTTCAACCCCCGCTGGGCTCGCCAAGATGGCCACCCTCACATCGCTACAGTCTGACGTTAGCTAAAATGCGACTGTTTGGACCATTGAGACATCTTACTGGTATCTCTGGGAGCTCCATCAGGCCCTGACAGACCTCAGACATTCTGGCCTAGATCCACCAAGGTATTTCAGCTCCTAACGTCCATCGAAATCAGTAGAAGTTAGGGTTGCCAATTCTGATTGGATGTATTCCTGGAGATTTCATCACATGGCATAATCTTTAATTAAAGATTAAACTTTAATTCCTGGAGACTCCAAGGCCAATCCTGGATGGTTGGCAACCCTAATAGCAGCGAGGGGCTGGAATCAAAAAGACACTTAGGATGGCAACTGCAATGGCAGTCACTCACCTCAGTCCTCTGGCGAATCTAGCCCTAGGAACCTCAATACCTTCATAGATCTGGGCCTTCAACATTTGACCTCTGCAAGAACTGAACTCCACCAATGAAGCGTGTGCATTCCGTAAGACAAAGAGCAGGAATAAAAAATAAACCCAAAGGAGTTGGGCCTAAAAATCTACCATCTGTCATGACAATATTGAAAAATTAGAGCCTGCCACTGTTCAAAAGAATCTAAAGATTCTTACGGCACAAGCCGTAGGGTGCAAAGTACCATCAGGTGAATCCTATCACAAGTGTCAGATCCCATCCTGAAAACCGAGTACCTCTAAATACTATAGACAAATAGGAGATAAAGACAATAATTGTATGTGCAACACCACGCGCCAACCACAGACGATAAGAAGGAACTGCAGGGATGGTCAAGGCTGCGCCACCCTTTAGACTGTCAGCTCCAGGCATGAGCGAAAGCTGCTTGTAGTGGGGTGGTTAAAGAAGGGGTTAAAGAAGCCCTGGAGAGGGCTGCAGCTGGGGAAAGGGAGGCTGATGGGGATAGCAGCCACAGCTGTGGCCAGCTTAATCAGGGCCCAGCTGGCCCTTATAAGAGGGCTGTGGGGCAGAAGCTAGAACACACATTCTCTCTCCAGCTGTAGAGAGAGAAGGACCTGGCTGCCGGGGAGCTGAGCAGGGTACCTAGAGTGGAGCAGGGCTGGGGGAAGGCAAGAGGAGCTGGGGAGCTCCAGCCTGGAAAACTCCCAGGCTGCAGGCCTAGCTAAAGGCCAGGAAAGGTACTGGAGCTGCAGAAGTGTAGCCCGGGAATAGGCAGAGGCAGCTGGTCCAACCCCCCTTGCCAATGATGAGTGGTTTACAGACTGCCGTCTGCTCCAGTGAGCGGGGGCTAGACGATGACTGGCAGTAGCCACTGAGGCAAGGTGGGGATAGAGGGTTGGGGGTTCCCCTGGCTCAGGAGACCCAGATTGTGGGTTACTTCCGGGGGCAGAACCCTGACGTAGAGGGGCACCGGGGTCTGGGAGGGACACGGGGCCAGTGGCCCGCGAGACACCAGCCTGCAGAGGGCGCTTCAGGCTGGAAAAGAGCTAATTCCCGAGATGACCAGCAGGAGGCGCCGCATCGGTGAGTTGTCGCCCCACCGCACTGCTAGCTAGTGAAAACTCTCTGGCATCAGTACGTAGGACGGACACACCCTCCATTGGAATGGGCGTACACAAGCACTCACAGAACTGCTCCACTAACCAAGACCTTCAGGATGAAAATTCCAAGACTAGAACTAAAGTCAATGTCTAACTGACAGTAGCAGGTGAGAGGCCATTTAAAGACTGGGGAACTGTTTCACAAGGGGCCCAACTCCCAGAAATGTCAATGGAAGTCATGCCTGGTTTTGATAGGTGTGAATTTGGCCCATGATATTGTGTCAATGGGGGTGAGTACTTCTGAGACTGTCAGCAATTATACTCACATTCCCTAATAGCATTTGACTCTTCTTTAGCAAACTGAGCAAGGCACGGTGTATAATTTCTATTTGTTAGTTTTTCTCTTTAGCTTTCTCAGTTTTATGAAGAGACGCTAATGAAGTGCCGTCTGCACGTCTAGAATTTCCAGTCGCAGAGAACACAACTTTTCTTTTCATTAGTAAATGGTTTGCTACTGATTGAAAAGCTGCACCTGAGAGTTTATAAAATGGCCACTATTATTTTCAAACTTACTTTTTTCCTGATTGGTCATCTGGGTTTTTTGTTTTTTTCCTCTATCTATCCCTTGGACTTCTCGGGATGTGTTAAAAAATTCTGCTAGGTGGTCAGAGGACATCTTGAGGTTATTAATTACAAGTAGTTCCCATTTGTCATAGAACGGCAGGTGGTGTTATGACAGCACAGAGCTTTTTGTAGTTCCCAGTGTTCCCTCAGTGCAGGCCATTGGCACAGAAAAGGAATCATCTCTCATTTAAGTCCTAACAAATTGTGTAGTACGTCTCATTAAAATACACTTATTTTTCTATCTTCTATTCTAGAAATGCTGTATTCTTGTAGTCAAATGTGGCACATGAATGACTCAGCTATAGTAATTAATTTCAGCAATTGTGCTTTGGAACAGGAAGCTGGATAGCCAAAGGAAGGAACTAATTTAATTAGTACAAATTGGATTACTGGATTATTTGTCCATAATGTTAACATCTCAGTTCCTTCTTTGATTGAGTCAAATGTATGTCTTCTGGATTTGGAGCCCATATCAGTTTACATTTAACAATCTTATGCAATCAATATTGATGCCTAGGTATTTGAAAATGTCATTCTTGGAGGACAACTTCTTTTGATTGGCTAAACAAATATATTAACCATTAGCATTTACACCTCTGACCCAGTCAAATAGTGAGGCTCAACTTAGGGTGACCAGTCAGCAAATGTGAAAAATCGGGACAGGGGGTGGGGGGTAATAGGAGCCTATATAAGAAAAAGACCCAAAAATTGGGACTGTCCCTATAAGATTGGGACAGCTGGTCACCCTAGCTCAACTTGACCTTGTAAGTCTGATAACATATAGGAGAGAGAAAAAAGTTCTCTCAGGTAGGACTTGCATCATCTAACTCCTGTTTCTTATAGCCCTCAGAGTCCCCTCAGCACCTGGTACGGAGTCACTGAATAATGTTCCTAAAGTTCTCCTGGTGGAACAATGTGAAGAGATCAAAGAGAGACTAAGGAACGTGATGGCAACAAGAAAGAGAAGGGCCCAGGGAACTGTTCTGTCACAGGAAGTAGAAAAAGGAAAATACATTAAATCAGAGAGCTCCGGAGATGAAACCAAAATGAAAAGCTGGGGTGTTTGGGCTTAGTAAATGTAGTAGAGCTTTTGATCATACAATGTACTGAGCCCCTTCTGTGAGGTCCCAGTGCCCTCAACCCCAGCTATGCCCTGATTGTCAGCAAAGCAATTAATTTTAAGCACATGCTTACTTCCAGTGAAGTCAATGGAACTGAACTAAGTGTTTTGCTGAAGCAGGGCCTGAGGTGGGAGCGAAGATTCTCAGCACCTGGCGCAAAGAGACCAACATCATCATCATCCATGCTTTTCCTGACATGTCTGGAATGTTCTTCCAGGATTGCAGCCACTGAGCTCAGAATTGCAGAGATGACTTGACCTCAGAATCCAGCTTGGCCAGAATATTTGGCGAGAGATATAAGAAGTGCAGCAGAGTGAATATTTGGAGAGCTGAGATTCCAGATGCAGCAGAAGGGAAAAACCCAACAGGTTCTTTCAGCACTGGCGTGGTGCTGAAAGTAAGAGACTAAATTAAAAAGTGGTCCAAGGGCATAAAACACTTATTTCCTTCCTGGAGAATACAGAAAAGCGGGGGTGAGGGATACAATGAGACCGTATAAACTCACCGACAATCAAACACACAGAAGCAGTCAATGAGGCAAACCAGAAGGGGTGCAAAGGGAAGTGGTTTATACATCCCAAGGTTTCTCATTTCATTTTCAGAAGGAGAAAATTATTCTTCCCAGCCATGCAACACCTGAGTTGAAGGCGTGAGGTCCATGATGTGCTGTTTACCCAGCACGAAAGAAAGAATTTCCAGTGGAAAGATGGAGGAGAAGAAAGCTTCAAATGACTCCAGTGGGTTAAAGATTGAGAGAGAGAAATGCAATAAAGGTAAACTCATTTTGGAAAATAAATGGTGGTTTTTCCTTAGGTAGGGAAGTGCCCACCAGGCAATTCCAAACACAAGATTTTAATTGCTTCCTTTGATTGAATCAAGTGAGAGGAACAGATTCAAAATAAGGACTGCAATATCTTGATAGACAGAGGGACTGCAAGTGAATAAATTGCTGCTGATTTTTATCAGTGATATAGATATATACTTCATCTACACAGCAAAATATCCAAGCATCATAGTGAAATATGAAAGGAAAATAAACAGTCAGACATTGCCAGTTGTGGCATTTTGGAAAAGGAGCAGAAACAAATGGTAAACATATTGGAACTATAGGAGAGGAACTAAAAGGTCTGCAAAGGGTTGGGTGAAAGAGAGAAAATTTGAGAGTAGAGAAAATAACAAAGAAAAGGACTTAATTTTAAGTGGTCTCCTATGGCATGTGTGAACCCCTTATGCTAAGCAATCTGTCCCACCTTGTATTTAGCTCAGACACTCGGGGTACCTTTCCAGACCTGAAGAGGAGCTCGGTGAAACTCGAAAGCTTGTCTCCCTCACCAACAGAAATTGGTCCAGTAAGAGATTCCCTCACCCACCTGGGCTCTCTCATCTCCTGGGACCAACAAGGCTGCAGCAACACTGTAAACAAAGAAAAGGAAAAGCGGAAACAATGACCAAGGCCCGATGCCAACGGGGGTCACTTAGCACAGACCTCTCCATCCACAGTTGTGTAACTAGATCAAGAAAAATATGCAGGGGGACTTGTGAGGCGAGAGAGACAGCTCACGGTGCAACAGGAGGGCACTGCTTCAGAGAGGGCCAGACAACAGGGATTAGGGAACCCAAACCTCAGCTATCTCCTCCTGACTGACCCATAGGACTGTGGGGTTCCATGGGGAATCACATCGGGGTCACCATTTGTGGGGAGCGGATAAAGCACACGACCAATGTGGTTGCAAGCTGAACTCTGAATCCTGTTTATTACAAGCTTTCTTTTATAGTCTCTCAACATTACATAACACAATTAGGCTATAATTACACATCTACCGATTGGACAAGAAGGAGAATCATGTGTTTATCACATGTATAGCCCCACACCGATTGGTTCAACCATTCCTTACATAAGGCCTCATCTTATATAACCACCAGGGGGCTTTACATAAGGCCTCATCTTATATAACCACCAGGGGGCCTTACATAAGGCCATGATTTATTACCTTGCAAGTGTCCCATCGTGACCCTTACCCTCTCATGGAACTTTACATCCCCACATAGGACTCCAGCACAACCTAACCAGGAGAGCAGATGCCTTCAAGCTCTCCTGAACCACAGCTGCTTGTGCGCTTTCCTCGCCCTTGCGTTCTCATTCAGTCCTGCACAATCTGTTGATGCTCACGTGGGGCAGAGTCTTCCCTGCAGAAGGCAAAGTACTTGCAAAACGCTGTGACTAGGAACCCGCAGCATTCCCCCATCAGGGGAGGGGCTTGCCACCACACAGAGGGGACGAGGAGCGTGCTCCCCGAGGGCTCACGGGGGACACACTCTCCTCTCTGCAGAGCTTGAAGCATTCATTTGCAAGGGGAATCGGCAGCATCCCCGGCTCTTGGCAGCATCAGGAGTCACTCTCCGAATGGCTCCCCACCTCCCATCACCACGATAGGCTGCCCCTCTCTGAAGGCACGGGTAGGTAATTTCTGCTGGGGCATGTCAGCTGAGCTGCCGGGTAGCAAGCCACATAAAGCAGCTGCTTTCCACCTTGCCCCCCAATTCCAGCCTGACATACGGCTCCCAAAGCCCATGAAGGACTCTCCATAGCAGCAGGAGAGGAGCTCTTGTTTGTATTATGGTAGCACCCGAAGGCTTAAGATCAACGTGTCATTGTGCTAACTGCTGGAGCGAGAGAGAGTCCCTGCCCCAAAAGGATGTGCAGCAAAGACTGCATTCTCCCCATCTCCATGAACCACGGTCTCTTCGAGCATCACCCTGCTCCTTCGCGCCTCCCTTGCCATGCTGCAGAAAGACACATCTGACCCGTAGGGTCCATCAGAGGCTAGCCACTGGAATGCATCCCCTTGTAGAGCCCATGTCACCACTGCTGCACTGCGATTGCAATTCAAGCTTGTTAGATCAAAGTTAGCTCAGGTATGTCTGCAAGAGCAGCAGTCACATCTCTGACTGCAGAGTAGACATACCTTTCTGTTTTACCCCGATCCCATCTCCTGTGTGTCTCTGTCTTCCTGAGAACTCATGGCAACAACCGGAGCAAATGCAACGACCATTCACTGCAGCTGCTCACCACCACCCATCAAAGTCCATCCTCGTAAGGGGTTTAACAACATCACAGTAAACGACCAGAGCAGACAGCCGTATGCTTGGCTGCCACACTGTGGCATCACTGCTGTGCAGAGTGCGACATGAAAATATCTGCTGCAGTGCGGAGCGCTCTGTCAGACTGCATTAGAAAGGATACTTTTGGCCACCCCGTCTCTAGACTAGAACCTGGGAGTTTGATTTCTGAACACCCTGCGGCATGTCGTTAGCGTGCAGCGGGAAGGTCGGTGAACTCCGGTTTTCTGATTAAATGGCTTCAAACAAAAATGTGGCAGTCTGCACACCCGGACCTGTGCGTGGCATCAGATCAGTGATACTTTTGCCTTGCTCTGTTGCAAGGCTGTTCCGTAGCTTCATACGTGTTTTAATCCGTGTGTCCAATCTTGCCTGGTTTTTATTAGTTTTATGGCACAAGGCAAAATCTGCGCTGGCTTTCCTTTTTATCTCTGAAGTTCCAGTGACAGAGTTTGATAGCGCAGGCCAATTTTAAGGGCAGGTCTTCGCTACGGAGGGGGGGGTCGATTTAAGATACGCAAATTCAGCTACGCGAATAGCTTACTCCCACCTCCGCTGGTGGAGTAAGAGTGTCGATTCGGGGATCAATTGTCGCGTCCTGACGAGACGCGATAATTCGATCCCCGAGAGATCGATTTCTACCCGCCGATTCAGGCGGGTAGTGTAGACCTAGCCTAAGTCTGATAGCCGCCCACTCAATACCAGTCTGATATGCTCTTCGGGCGGTGGGGAGCGCTGGGGCAGAGCTGGTGGAGATTGCAATTTTCCTCAATCCGTGCGCTGCACAAATATGTGGACACCTGGCTGCAACAGTAATGCTGCTGGAAAGCAGGCTTAATTGCTGCTGGAATCATGTCCGTAACCAAGATCCCTATTCCTCGACTAAGCGCAGGACAGATTGGGTTTTAAAAAAGAGCCAGCGCATCTCAAGTCGGCTGCAAATTCAGACTAAACTCGCCGATCCACCTTGGGGTTTTTTCAGATATTTTGTATTCTCATCCTTACTCCTTTTGCTCACCGGGCGGGAGTGGTGATTTATTGCTTAATTAGCCACCTTGGGGCTCACACGGTAAAAATTGCAGTGAGTAATTGCTGGGCTTGTAGGGCCTCGAGGCTACGCTGAGGCAGGGTTAAGGGGGTGGAAATACGGTAGCAGCGTGAACTGCCTGCGAGAAAGCCTGCGCAGGAAACACGGAGAAGGGTCACCTTGAAATCCCTGCTCTTGTCGCTGCTTCTTCTAATTGGTAGTGAAGTGAACAGCAGATGCCAGTGGACAAGGTATCACCCAGAAAGCAAGGGGCTTTAGCTTGAGGATTTGTAACTGAGTGTGGTATTAATTATGAATGGGAGTGCCTCCTTCGCCCTCATTATAGCACTGCTGCACTAAGAGCAGCCTCCGCCCCTGCCCTCTGCCTGAGAGCAGACAAGTCTGTAGTGCAGCCTCTTAAAGAGCCTGAAAATACAACGTCCACTGAGAAATGAGAACACATTCACAGCCCCAGCCACGCTGCCATTCAGACAGAGGCAGACATAAAAAGCGGCTGAGTCAGCTTGCCCTCCCGGATTCCGGCTCTGCAGCGCTTTAGATGGATGACACGATTCTGGAAGCACTTTAATATCAGAAACCTCAACCAAAATAGGCCCCACCATTCTATTCCGGGGCCCTCTACAATTGCAGAGGTTGTCTTTGCCTGTGTCTATCCCTGATTAGATTGAGGAAAACACTGTGCTGCTATGAAAGTGGCAACTTAGTGAAGACACGAGCCCCTAGGGTGACCAGACGGGGGTGGGGGGGTAATAGGTGCCTATAGAAGAAAATGCCCCAAATATCGGGACTGTCCCCACAAAATAGGGACATCTGGTCACCCCAACGGTCCCTGTTCTGACTAGTGAAAATTGTGTCAAGCACAAAGATAGACAGACAAAGGACTGAGAGAAATCAGAATTTGGGAGGAGGAGGGGCGTTCTAGATGTGTCCGGAGCATGACGGTCCTTAGATCCTGGTGCTGCAAATTGGCCTGTGTGGTCAAACCCCCAGGTGGAGCAGCACTGAACTTACCAGGGCTCTGTGTGGGCACAGCCCACCTTGAAAGATTGGCTTACAGCAGTGGTTCTCAACCTGAGGCCCGTAGGCCGCTTGCAGCCCAATCAGCACACCGCTGCGGCCCATGTGACATCCTCATACAGGCAGCATAACTATTGTGTGGAAGCGTCCCACATAACACACACAGAGCTACATATGCAGCCGACAATGGTAAATAGGTTGAGAACCACTGGCTTAGAGTCTGAGGAGCCCGCAGTGATATTGATGCTTATCATTGTCTAAGCACCTGTCTCAACAAGGAGTGAAAAATAACTCATGACAATATATATGTAACAACTTGTTGCATGAAGCATGAGAAGAGGAAGCGGCGGCTATGGAATTCCACCCACGTCTATGTATCAACAGACTCACGTGGCCCCCCATCAATAGGCTCCAACTCCATGGGTGCTCCGGCTCAGCACCCACCAGCCACAGCTGTTTGGCCGGGGCCCCACTGATCAGCTGATCCGAGAGGCCACCGATCAGCTGTTTGGCGGCTGGGGGAGGAGCTTGGAGGAGGGCAGAAAGCAGCAAGCGGCGGGCAGGTGGGGGCCTTGGGGTGGGGATGTAGCAGGGGTGCGAAGAGGTGGAGTGAAGGTGAGGCCTCGGTGGAAGGGGCAGAGTGGGGGCCTTGCGGTGGAGCAACCTGTGTGCTCCTATCATTGTTGCATCCGAACGCTCAGACATTCACTCAACCACCACCCTGTGAGGTGAGGTACCATTCCCGCAGGGGCGCACAGGGCATCTAGGACAGAGCCAGGAACCACTCTGCTGTCCTGCCTCATCTCTTGTAGCTGCCAAGCTCTCAGGAGGGCCAGGTCTGCGAAGGCAGCACAGGCCAGGCCTCCAAACTCTACAGAAAAGGAAGCCCCATTGCCGTGATGGAACGGCCCACTCACACGGCTTTCCAGGTACTTTGTTCACCTGGCCACCACTGCCCCGAGCAGGCATGAGTTAAATCTCACTTCCACACAAGCATCGTACGCAGTGTAGCTGTAGCCGTGTCAGTCCCAGGATATCAGAGAGAGATGGTGGGGGAGGTGATACCTTTTATTAGACCAACATCTGTTGGTGAGAGAGACGAGCTTCCGAGCTTACACGGAGCTCTTCTTCAGGGCTGCTGATGGTCCAGTAAAAGAGATCACCTCACCCACCTTGTCGCTTCCATACATACACTCAGTCTTGAGGTCCCGATAAAAGAGATGTATACAAAAATACTAAAATACATACCAGCTCCTTGGCATCTCTAGACCTTTTGATCCAGATGCCCAGCTAACTCAGGGTCTGTCTACACTGGGGCTGGGGGTGTCATTTCCAGCTTGGGTAGACGTGCATTCAATCTTTGATCAAGCCAGTGCACTAGAACTACCAGTGTTGCTGCAGTGGGACAGGCAGCGGAATGGGCTAGCCGCCCCAAGTACCATCCATACTCTAGGTCCAAGAGAGATACCTGGGCAGCTAACTCACCCCACCAACCATGTCACCATGGCTACACTGATGTTTCGAATGCGCTAGCTTGGTAAGAGCTAGCACACAACGTCTGCCCAGCCCGCCCCCGAGCTGCAGCATAGCTGTAGAGGACCAGTGCATCCTTACAGAGCTGGCCCCTAGAGCAAGGACCATGTAGCCACGCCCTGCCTCAGTTCTGCTCAGTCAGGTTCATAAACCTCCTTTCCGAGCCTAGAAGGGGATTTAAATTGGGAAAGTACTTACCGCACCTCACTCCAGGAGACGCTTCAGGGGGTGGCTGAGAATGACAGGAGACTGGCCTGGCCTGCTGAAACAAATGCAAAGCTGCCAATCAGACATGCTACATGAGCCCAGAGAAAGTAGGCCCATCCACAATGGCCAGCAGGGAGGGTGAGAGGGAGGCTTGTACAAGTCTCAGAGTGGTTAGCGCATGTCAAGGCTGGTTCCCCACTCTGGCACTCCGAGTGCAGAAGGTGGGGGCCCGCAAGGATTCTAAAAATGAATACTGGCCACTCCAGGCTGGTGTTAAACTCCCAAGGTTACAGCTTTTCTCGGACCTTGGCTTGATAAACGCTGCCACCACCCAAGTGCAAAAATCCCTCTTGGACCCAGGCAGGAGAACTTGGGAATTCCTCCCTGTGGGGTACCCTCAAGCCCTTTCACCCCCACTCCGGGGAAGAGCTGAGAAGAAAACAAAGGAAATTAGCTGCTGCCACCAGCTAATCAAACAGCATAGGCACAAACCTTTTAGGACACAGCAATCCAAATCCTGTTCTTAAAAAAGGTACATTTTATTAAAAACAAAAAGAAAGAAAATACATCTGGAACTTAGGCTTTTGCTAGATTTTAAAAGAGCAATTCCTAAGCACCCAAAATAGCTTTCTTGGGGTTCAGCTTAAAGGTTACAAGCAAACAAAAGCATCTGGGGTTAGCACAGAGGAGTCCACAAGCCAAAATAAAGAAATAAACCTGATCACGTTTATCTAAACATTCCCTATCCAAATGATTCTTTCTAGGTATGGAAGATAATTTTTCATACCTGGTTCAAACCTTACACAGCATTCCTGCTCCGTGTCCCTGCAGCCCAGAGAGAACAACAGACAAAGGGAAAGTTTCTTTCCCAATTTTTAAAAGTTCTACCCATTGGCTCTTTTGGTCAGGTGCCCACTTTCTTTTCTTTACCTGCGGGACTTTTTAACCCTTTACAGGTAAAGCAAATAGAGAACAACTACCAAGAGGGATTTTACAGCTAACTGGCTGGCTGGGTGTCCATCAAAGGAGGCTACCCTCCCTCATTTATCACAGCGCACCTGCAGGGAAAGGAGGAAGACAATCCAGTATTATCTGTTCAGACCTTGTTCACCTGATGGGCAGGATCCCCTGGGAGAATAACATGAGGGGGAAAGGAGTCCAGGAGAGCTGGCTGTATTTTAAAGAATCCTTATTGCGGTTGCAGGAAAAAAACATCCCAATGTGTAGAAAGAACAGTAAATATGGCAGGCAACCAGCTTGGCTTAACAGTGAAATCCTTGCTGACCTTAAACGCAAAAAAGAAGCTTACAAGAAGTGGAAGATTGGACAAATGACCAGGGAGGAGTATAAAAATATTGCTCAGGCATGCAGGAATGAAATCAGGAAGGCCAAATCACACTTGGAGTTGCAGCTAGCAAGAGATGTTAAGAGTAACAAGAAGGGTTTCTTCAGGTATGTTAGCAACAAGAAGAAAGTCAAGGAAAGTGTGGGCCCCTTACTGAATGAGGGAGGCAACCTAGTAACAGAGGATGTGGAAAAAGCTAATGTACTCAATGATTTTTTTGCCTCTGTCTTCACAAACAAGGTCAGCTCCCAGACTACTGCACTGGGCAGCACAGTATGGGGAGAAGGTGACCAGCCCTCTGTGGAGAAAGAAGTGGTTCAGGACTATTTAGAAAAACTGGACGAGTACAAGTCCATGGGGCCGGATGCGCTGCATCCGAGGGTGCTAAAGGACTTGGCGGATGTGATTGCTGAGCCATTGGCCATTATCTTTGAAAACTTATGGCGATCGGGGGAGGTCCCAGATGACTGGAAAAAGGCTAATGTAGTGCCCATCTTTAAAAAAGGGAAGAAGGAGGATCCGGGGAACTACAGGCCAGTCAGCCTCACCTCAGTCCCTGGAAAAATCATGGAGCAGGTCCTCAAGGAATCAATTCTGAAGCACTTAGGGGAGAGGAAAGTGATCAGGAACAGTCAGCATGGATTCACCAAGGGCAAGTCATGCCTGACTAACCTAATTGCCTTCTATGATGAGATAACTGGGTCTGTGGATGAGGGGAAAGCAGTGGATGTGTTATTCCTTGACTTTAGCAAAGCTTTTGATACGGTCTCCCACAGTATTCTTGCCAGCAAGTTAAAGGAGTATGGGCTGGATGAATGGACTATAAGGTGGATAGAAAGCTGGCTAGATCGTCGGGCTCAACGGGTAGTGATCAATGGCTCCATGTCTAGTTGGCAGCCGGTTTCAAGTGGAGTGCCCCAGGGGTCGGTCCTGGGGCCGGT
The DNA here is from genome assembly GCF_002925995.2 of Terrapene triunguis. Classification (NCBI taxonomy): domain Eukaryota; kingdom Metazoa; phylum Chordata; order Testudines; family Emydidae; genus Terrapene; species Terrapene triunguis. The sequence goes on along the minus strand of NW_020697707.1, from coordinate 3,708,592 downwards.
TTTGTTCAATATCTTCATTAATGATCTGGAGGATGGCGTGGACTGCACTCTCAGCAAGTTTGCAGATGACACTAAACTGGGAGGAGTGGTAGATACGCTGGAGGGTAGGGACAGGATACAGAGGGACCTAGACAAATTAGAGGATTGGGACAAAAGAAACCTGATGAGGTTCAACAAGGACAAGTGCAGAGTCCTGCACTTAGGATGGAAGAATCCCATGCACTGTTACAGACTAGGGACCGAATGGCAAGGAAGCAGTTCTGCAGAAAAGGACCTAGGGGTTACGGTGGACGAGAAGCTGGATATGAGTCCACAGTGTGCCCTTGTTGCCAAGAAGGCTAACGGCATTCTGGGCTGTATAAGTAGGGGCATTGCCAGCAGATCGAGGGACTTGATTGTTCCCCTCTATTCGACATTGGTGAGGCCTCATCTGGAGTACTGTGTCCAGTTTTGGGCCCCACACTACAAGAAGGATGTGGAAAAATTGGAAAGAGTCCAGCGGAGAGCAACAAAAATGATTAGGGGTCTGGAGCACATAACTTATGAGGAGAGGCTGAGGGAACTGGGATTGTTTAAGTCTACAGAAGAGAAGAATGAGGGGGGATTTGATAGCTGCTTTCAACTATCTGAAAGGGGGTTCCAAAGAGGATGGATCTAGACTGTTCTCAGTGGTACCTGATGACAGAACAAGGAGTAATGGTCTCAAGTTGCAGTTGTGAAGGTTTAGGTTGGATATTAGGAAAAACTTTTTCACTAGGAGGGTGGTGAAGCACTGGAATGGGTTACCTAGGGAGGTGATGGAATCTCCTTCCTTAGAGGTTTTTAAGGTCCGGCTTGACAAAGCCCTGGCTGGGATGATTTAGTTGGGAATTGGTCCTGCTTTGAGCAGGGGGTTGGACTAGATGACCTCCTGAGGTCCCTTCCAACCCTGATAATCTATGATTCTATGAAAGCGCTCAGTGGCACAAGGGCGTGCCCCTGTGTGGAAAGCAAGAGCTGTCGGGCCCTGAATTGTAAAGCGGCTTATGTCTCCAAAAAGGGACTTAATCCTCAGGGGAGCCAGAAAGAAGGGGCACATTGAACGTCATAGCAAGAAAATCCTCTACTACCCTGACTTAATCCTAAAGACATTGAAAGAGAGATGGGAATGGAGCAACATTGGGAGACTCAGTAAGGAGAGCATCGGTCCCAGCAACTTGGTACCCTGCGGGACTTCCCTTTGTGTTCCAGGCCAGTTCTTCAGGGCACGAGCGGCAGTTCCCCTTCCTTGCAGGCTCAATGGCCGATTCCCCTTGGGCAGCTGGGGAAGAAGAGTCTAATTCTGCTTTAGCCAAACACAAGTTATGGTCTCAGGGCAGGGGTAACTGAGCAAAGTTTAGGGGTCTGTGTTATACAGCAGGTCAGACTACATGATCTAAAGGTCCTTTTTGGCCTTAAAATCTACCAATCCAATTCTCGTCAGCTAATTCCCTTTGTCAATGACGTGGCTTTTTCATTTCTTTTCCCTGATATTCTCTCTCCCATTTTTAATTACATTAGGGACCATAGTGTGTTCAGAGCAGTTTGGGATCTGGATCCCCTTCACATTAGTTCTCAAATCTGACCAGGTCTCAAATTCCTAGAAGAACAAAACAGGAAGCAGCCCAAGTCTATTTACTTTTTATTATTATCCTTTTGTTTGATTTCCTTTTTGCAGGAGGGGGAGGATGGATGGGAGGGGCAGCTGCAAAGTGCTGCCCTTGCCTTTCACAGGGGGATTTTTGCAGTTCCTATGGAAGGGTAGAAATGAGCCATGACCACTATTGTGCTTTAGAACCTGAGCATTATATTCAAATACGTCCTTTTCACCTGAAAGAGCTTATTTAGCAATATAATGCTCAGGCGTTGCATTTAGGCCAAGATTTTTCAATAATAGGAGACTAAAGATAGTTAGCTTGTAAGTCACTTGATTTTCAAACGGGCAGAACAGCACAGCTCTTATTAGCTTCACTGGTGCTCAGCACCTTTGAAAAGGTTAGTCATGTAGGAGCCTCGCGTTAGACTCCTATTGCTGTAAAACGATGGTTTATCTTAAACCACTGCAGTCCCTGGTATCTCAGCCCATGAAGTCTCCTGTCTCAGGTACCTATCTGGTCCCCAGTACTCCAGTATCTGGACGCCTTTAATCACAGCACCCAATTGTACAGGTGGGGAACTGAGGCACAAAGAGGCTATGTGATCGTCCAAGATCACCTGTGCTAGAACCTGGGTGTCTTAGGCAGCTGCCCTAAGCACTGGACCATCCTTCCTCTCTATTTGAGCCTATTTTTTCCCAGTAGCTACACATCAACACTGACTAGAATCCAGGAGAAAATTGTTCTGTTTATGAGACTTTGCAAGTGCACAGAAGAGCTGATTGACCGAAAGGTTTAGTTCTGTTTCTTTTGTACCATAGGGGCAATAAACCTTCTTGAGGATTTCCATTTAGACAAAGAACTAAGTTCCTGATCTTGTCACAGAAAGCATTTCCTCGTACCCAAGAATACAGGGACATTATTCAACAGCAGAATGAGAAAGAGAACACAACTGTCTTCTATTTCATATTCAGTCCCAGCTCAGCTAACAGAGCTGTTGACAGCTGCATCCCTGACATGGGGAATTTTCATCCTATAGACCAGTCCTAAAAGTTGTAACCACCAGCAAACTGGTCCAAAAGCATGCAGGGAATTTGCTTCCGAGGGTGGTAGGGCTGATACACTGCATTGCTCTTATCTCATACCCCTGCCATTGTGGAACTAGCAAAAAAGCTGAACGTGAAAAGCATCGTAGGTGCTTGGACAACACACATGGAAATTAACACAGTCTAATGCAAAGCGAAGTCGGAGATGGTGTGAAAGAACAGAAAAGGGGATGACAGTGCTGTAGAATGGCAGCTCAGACGGATGGGCAAGATATGTTCAGTGCAACTGCTCTGGTTTTTGACAACATGAATTAAGTTGAGGGGCTCAAAAGTCTTCGCCTGCCTCTCCCTGGTCAGCGGTCAGACACAAATGGGGAAAGCTGTCAGCCATTTCTCTGTGAGAGAGACAATAAAAAAGCAAATGCAGTCCTTATACGAAAAGGTTCCCAAATTAGTTTCCTACAAAGGCATTGCATTAAATGTGGAGAGACTGCACTAGATTGTGTAATTACAGCGGTCGGAGATATAAACAGCAGCTCAGAGAAACGGTAACCAGAATATTCATCTAGAAGCCTAAGCCAGAGATCCCAAAGTGAATTTTTACATGAGGAATCATTGGAGGATAGGCATAAACTCAGCCATATTCCAGAGCCAGGCTGTCTTGTGTGTGCAGATCGCTGGCATTAGCTTCCCTTCTTTCCCTTCCCACAAAGGCAGAATAGGGCCGATAACATTTTATTTAAAGCTGCAACCGTCATCAATGCTGATGAAAACAGGAGTGCTGCCGCAGTGGTTTTCTCAGATTAGGAAGAGCTGGTGACATCAGCACCCATTTGCCATGCAGCAGGGCACTCGCTCAGGCCTCAAAAAAGAAATCCTCTTCCTCTAATGTCACTGTGGGAATGGGACTGGGCAAAACTGTTCTATAAGAAGAGGGCAGAGAAACAAGTGAAATGTATAAGAACAGTCACCAATGCAGCTGCTTGAGCAGAGTGAGGGGGGGAACAATGACCCGGCTGGGGAGGGAACAATGTCCCGGCTGTAGCCTCACTTCGGATGACAGTTGGTCAGACACACCGACCACCCTCCTGAACAGTTCAGCTTGCCCGCTGCTCCCCAAACGGAGAGGGATTTAGAGCCTTAACCTGTTTGTTGGGGGGGTGGCTTCGTGGTAAAAGGGGGATGTAGGCTGGACTGCAGCCTGCAGCAGGAGGGAACCTTTGACTCCCCCCTCCCTGAGGAGGGCATTGCTCCCCATCAGGCTGTGAACTCCCCCACCTCTTTCAATGTGCAGCATTTCCCTGTCATTCTCCTCCCAAACCACACCTGAGGATTTGCCCTCTAAACCCAGGACACTCCCAAAGGCCATGGGTAACCGTGCGGAGACCAAAAGCTACTCCAGGGATGCCAAGGCCCCTTGTTCCTAGGGCAACACTGCCCCCTCAGCAGCCATGCTTCCATTCGGGCCCCTCTGTGACTGCCCCTGAGGTCCTCTTCAGGGGTCTCACCCAGCCAAAGGACTCGGCCCATAAGAGGATAACGGTAATGTCAACATTACCTTAGTACCAGACCTTAGTAACCAGGCAGATGGCTTGGAGGCAGCAGCAGGCACATGCGACTGTCGCCACAAGGAGATGACACAGAGCCCAGGTGTGGAGGCGTGGGTCATAGAGGGACTCCCCAGGGGCCATTCCTGAACCCAGACTCTCAGCCTGCAGAACAGACCACATGGGCTCCTGGCGCTCATTGCTAAAGGGTTTCTCTCACTTAAAGGGGCTGAACCACAAACTCGCCCACCTTTCTCTGTACCTGCTCCCCTAAGAGGAGGCTTTGCTTTATGCTTTGCGGTGACTCTCCCTTGAACTGGCTGTGCCTTTATCTGCGGGGTTGACGTGTGTTTCTCTGGCTGTCCCTTAGCAGCACTGCTGTGTAATGTCGCACTTGCAGCCAACTGGGATGATGGAGGAGATGCAGCAAAGAGCAGTGCTTGTGTCCAGGCCATCCCTGTCTGTGCTGTCCATCCCCCACATGACATGGTGGTTGCCAGGGGTAGAAAGGCTGTGCAGGGGAGCTGCGGAGTGAAACCCCGATTGGGGGGCCTTCCAGCATTAGTGGGAGATTTAGGGATGTGGCGGGGTCAAGATGGGGAAAGAATGGCACAGTCTACAGATCTGCCACTAACAAGGTAGAAGCTAACATCTAGTGGATGGGGCACTGGACTGGGACTCAGGAGACCTGGGCTCTGCCATTAACCCCATGACCTTGAGCAAGCCACTTCCGTCTCTGTGCCTCAGTTTCCCTCCACCCTTTGTCTGTGTTATTTATTAACACTATAAGCTCTCTGGGGCAGGGACTTTTTCCTACTATACATTTGTATAGGGCCTGGCCCAATGGGGCCCTCATTTTAGCAGGAGCCCCAAGTAAGACTGGAATACAAAAAAATAAAATTCAAAGCAAAAATCCCACCCAACACCACCAAATAGTTTTCGAACACTGAATATGAATAATGTTGGAGTGGTTTTGACATTTAAAAAAAAATAAAGCCAAAGATAAATTTAACATCCACCCCCGCCCACCCCCTCACTGACACACCAAGAAAATTGTGTAGAAATTCTACAGGGTTCATATAAGCCAAACAATGCTGGCGGTTCCTGTCTCCTAGCTGTACTTGGCCTTGGCTCCAGAGCTGCAAGTATCAAAAGCATCAGTGGTGACATTTTCAGCAGATGAGGAGCTTGAAGATAATGTGCAAGAGAAATGAGTTTGCTCAAATAATCCTGGCCAATCAAAGGGAGGCCACAAGCCCTAATCAGGAGTAGAAACCCCTCCTTAATTCGTTCTCCACCCAATGAACTGTCTGAAAGTAACTCTCTCAAGGTTTTGCAGGGCTAAAACTGATTTAAAAAATCCTGCATTCCCACATAGAATCTTGTGCCTTATAATCACAGCTGGTTGAGAATTTTCCATCCAAAAAAAAAAATTTTTTTTTTTTTTGAAGGAAAATGTTTCTGCAAACTTGACATTTTCTGTCAGGAAAACCCAAACAAAATGTCATCCTGACCTGAAATGAGACTTTCATCTGCGTCTGTCTGAGACAACACAGTGCCTCATGAGAACACTAGTTCTAATGCCTCAAGCCTCCATTCCCATTTATGGGCCTGGTTCCATGGCTGAACCGTATCTCCCATGATGCACCAGGGCTTCCCCTCTGGCTGAGCCACTGTGGTGCATCATGGGAGTCCCATGACCCTCATCCCTGGTCTATGGGAAATATAGTCAAGCCAGGGAGCCCCATACATGGGGGAGAGAATGGGGGCACAAAGCACCCGAACTACAGCTCCCATGAGGCACTGCAGGATGCAAGCAGAGGCAGTTTAATATCAAACCTACCTGGAAAAAAGAAAACAAAAAAAATATTTAGACATATCCAAAACCTTTAATTTGAGAATTGTTTGTTCTTCAAAACAGTTTGTTATTTAGAATTTTTATCCTGATTTGGGACAAAAATGAAATGTTAAAATATCAAAATTTCCCCTGGGACAGGCATTCCGATCATCTCTAGTTATCATAAAGAGGCTTCAAGGTCACAGAAGTGTAAGCACTGCGGTGATCTACAACCTGGGAGCCCATGCATGTGGTAAGATTTCATGGTCTACTTAGATCTATAAAAAGACTAATCAGAAGCTCAACCACAAGCTACAGGGCTTGATGCAAGAATTACTGGGTGAGATTCTGTAACCCGGGTTATGTAGGAGGGTGATCATGATGGTCCTGTCTGGCCTTAAAAATCTATGAATAAATGTTTCGGGGGTGCTCTCAAATCCAGCCACTGAGAGCCCAGAGACCCCACGTCTGCATTTGTCTGAATATTTCTCTCTCATGTCATTGCCTTGTTTTATTTTATTAATTAGTAGGAGCGTGCCAAAATTCTAGTGTAGGGCAGGCTCCAGCAGCCTGAATCGCTTTGTACTAAACCAGTTTTAAAATCTTTCAGAAGCTTTTGAAATTGGCTTAGTCAAACCAGCTCAGGTCCCTGGAGTCTGGTCTACATGACAGAGTCACTCCACTACACAACAGCTCCGAATGATGTTAAGACTAGTCAGTTTTCAAGCCGGGTAGAAGTTTTGATGCAGTCATTTCCAGGCCTCGGTGATGCAGCTGCGTGCTGATCATCTATCCAGTCTGACCACCAAAACACAAAAGGACAAGACAAGACCCACTTCGTTATCAAACATACTGGGTGCATTGGTTTCAAAGGCAATTCCACACTTCAGGCAGGGCTATGTGGAAAGGAGAGAGCAGCCAAACTTGCTGGTTTCACTCTGAAATCAGAGTTTTAGGGTTCACAATGAATCTGAAACTCCATGATGACTCTGCGTGAATGAGCGTCATGACGCCCTTTAGTACACTGGTGAGTAATCGGGTGCGCCTATTTATGTCTACCTTCAGTACATCACTAGCCCGCATCACCACAGTATCTCGGCACCTCAGAATCTTTCCTGTATTTTTCCTGACCTCCCCTGTGCGGTAGAGAGGTGTGATCATCCCCACTGCACAGCTGGAGAAGAGAGAGACTACAGCGCTTGCCCAAGGTCATGAAGAGAGTCTGTCGGGGGTAGGGAATTGAACCTGGGTCTCCAGCGTCTATCCATACGCTCTGAGGGCAATTTTAATCGAGTGTTGGCGTGACTAATGGGGTCCAATATTAACTAGTAGGTTAATTCCACAACTGACAAATAGATGCTTCCGTCACTGATGTTTTGCTCTCTGTTGCAGGAGTGCCCTGCTTCCGACTAGAACGTGGCACATGCTGCTTAAAATTATGTCCGAGCTAATGGAAGAGCCACAAGCACTCTCCAATCACAAGCAGCTAGGACTGTAACAGATACGGTATTTATCACCGGGTGCTGCCCTCTGCACTGTCCTTTCCTCCCAAAACAGGAGATGCAAAAGGCATTCAGTTGAGATCAGAGACGCTTTCTGGATCTGTCACCTAACTCTTGGCCTGAAGTAGGGCAAGAATAAATTTACTTAAGCAGTGCACTATCTATAGACAGTCACATCTATGGAAGAAGTTTTGTTTCCACATAGAAGCTATTACCCTTCATATGCCTTTAGTTATACAGTATATGCTGCAGCAGTAGAGATGAGACAGAGTACTTTAGGTACTTCATGGTGATCTTCTCCAAAGTAGTAGTAACATCTCCTTAGTATTTAATCGAAAGCCCTCTTTAGGGCTTTCATTTCCTCTCCTGGAATGAAGCCATGGTTTGACACTACAGGGAGAACACCAATTTGCCCACTTACCTCTTCTTTCACTAAAGCGCCAGGAAAATGCTACAATGAGCTTATTTCATGGATCTCCACAAAGCCAGTCCTTGTCCTGGTCTGGATGTTACACATCATGTCACATCCCATTAGGTCGCTCACAGTGTACAATGCGGTTATGTAATGTCCACGTCCCATCTCCTTGCATCACAATCAATCACAGTGCAGCATGAAGTAACGTAATACGGCCATCAGCATTCAGGCAATTCAGTCTCAATATTCCCACAAACGAGTCAGATAAATCACACTCTATCCCAGGAGTGTCACACCCACCACACATTCCAAACAAACCTACAGAATAGCTTGCCAAGGGCAGCTCACCATGTCGTCCCCGCCCCTACTCCACACACATTTGCTATTTACCATCACGCAATTGTTTATGTATTTATACGTTCCCAATGCAATGATGTCTGAACTGACAGGAATAGAGTAATATGCCAGTCCACAACAGTGAAGCCCAAGTACATGGAATGCTCAGTTGCACCAACGTATCAAACCACATGTGGTCTGTAAGATCACGAAGGGTCTGCAAGCCTTTACAGTAACCACCAGGACTCCAAAAGGGAAGGTCCCCCATCCAAAATTAAGTAATAGGGGAATTTGTAAAACCTTTTGATGAATAGGATTTAAAGCAAGAATGGACAATTATGGTCAGCTCCTCTGGCCTCCTGCAGAGCACAGAGCACCAAATATAGACAGATAGTTTTATATTTACACTGAACATAACTCAACCATCCAATACTCGCCCTTCTAAAGCTGTAAAAACAATGGCCAACGTTTCCAAAAAATAGGGACCTAACTTGCTGTTTCCATCACACTGGATTTATGGTTTATTACAACGATCTGTAACCCATTAATCCTCCTCCTTTGTCCTATGACTGCAGAGGTGTTAACTGCACAACTCACCACCAATGGACTCTCGGAACATGTGTTAACTCCCTAGGCTTAATCTGTTCCACCTTGTATTTAGCAGTGTCACTGAGTACCTTTCCCAGACCTGAAGAAGAGCTCTGTGTCAGCTCAAAAGCTTGTCTCCCTCACCAACAGAAGTTGACCCAATAAAAAATATTACCTCACCTGCCTTGTCTCTCTACTGTCCATATTTAGGTAACTAAATAAGTGACCAATTTCCAGACGTGCTGATGCCCCAGCAGCTCCCATTGACTGGATTTGAATGTTGACACCTCATCCATTTAAAAAATCCGCCCGAGCATCAGCATTCCCAGGGTGCCTGGAGCAGCGGCCCCAGGGGTGGCCAGAGGCCGTCCAGAGAGCGGTCCCCAGGGCAGCGGGACCCCAGAAGTCAAGATTTAGTCCGGGGTATTTGGGGTAAAAGTCATGGACAGGTCACGGGCTGTGAATTTTTATTTATTGCCCCTGACCTGTCCCTGACTTTTACCAAAAATACCCCTGGCTAAATCTTAGCCTTAACTATAAGTCACCCTGTTACCCCTCTGCCTCAGTGTGAGAGAGATTTGCTGCTGCTAAACTGCGTGTCAGCTCCACCCCAGTCTGTCTGCCTGGTCAGCCCAACAAACTCCTCAGGACTCTACCAGGCCTTTCCTTGCCTTGCTGAGAACCTTTGGGGCCCCAGTGCCTGAACCCCCTGAAACAGCGTCCTTCTGCAGTGTCCGGCCCGTCACTGGGTGCCCACAGAAATACCAAATCCGCTGTCTCCAAAGAGACAGAACACACACCAGCCCGTTGGCTCAGCTGAGGATGCACCCCTCACTTTTCTACAAGAGCACTGAGAGGAACGTATGCGAAAACAGGAATAAGTGTATTAATAAAGAGCAGAGCTGTAAGTGCCTAAGCAGAGATCATAGAAACAGAAAACGGTTACAAAGAAAACAAAAATAGAATCACGCTCTAGTAACTAAAACTTAACTCGACATGTTACAATCCCTGAGTAAGGCAGTTTTCCCAGCTACAGCCCCGTCTCAGCATCCCCATCCCCACATGGCTGGGGATCCACCATTGTTCATGGCATGCAAAGAGTGCTCACCTCTTGGGTCCCTCAGTGACGGATAACAAGACACCCTTTTGTTTCTCCTTATGCTCCCCAAAGTTCATAGTCTTAGTCTTGAGAGTCAGGATGATCCCTGCGGTTCAGACTGCAGAGTTCTCTGGCACGTGATGCCAGGCTGTTTCCTTGTCTTCCTGATAACTGGTGTTTACCTCAGATACAAATGAGCTGCCCATTGCCTCTGGCATCCGCATCCCCATGCTGAATTGACATTGGAGACACAGGCAAACCAGCAAAGTACCATTCCTTTCTCTGGAACAAACTTTGTTCATCAAGTCTGCCCCCCAAACCTATTTTAGGAACGTATTGACAGCACACCCACAGTACTCTTTGCACGCCAGCCATACGTACATCATGCAGTGTTATCACTGACCAGTGGGTCCCCGGCTTTACAGATAAATACAATGACAGTAATGCGTTGGGAGCTGTGAGTGGGTGAGGCCCTCTCAGGGTCACACAGAGCACCACAAAACATAGTGACCAAGTGCCCCTGTATCACTTATGCCTCCCACTCATTGCCCAGCAGTCACACTAGCCGTTTGATTTCAATCCTAAAAAGAAAGCCATATGAACGTTAGCATTCACCCAAGAAGGAGGACTTACATTATTGCTGCTATTGAAATGGTATTTGTGGGGGTTTGATTGGTTTTGGTTTATAATCACGTGCCAGGCTTAACTTTTCAAAACATTTAAGACTTTAGTGAACGGCTCCCTCTTAATGGCGAGACTTTATTGCTTAGCTCCAAATTCTTTGTACACAAATGCAGGTCTGGGTCTCAGAAGAATGGTAGGGAGACGCACCCTTTAATACATGGATCCTGGTAACTAAATGCTCTCCCCTTAATACTAAAGCATATGAGGGAGAACCTTGGGTAACTGAACCTCATGGTTTTGCTGCTTTCAGGACGCGAGAGCATCATGAAAGCATCGTCTGTCATTTCTCACGCCAACACCGTGTGGGAGCATTTACCATGACTGGCACCAACCCAGACGCCGCTTTGATGCCAGCAATGATTTTGTTAAGGAATTTCTCATCTAGCTGCAGCCGCGAGTATTGTCAGAGGGAGAGGAGGGAGCACATGGCTTATTTTGCTGATCGAAGTCATGGTCATTACATTACGAAGGCTGATGTAATGTCAAAAGGGTCCCTGAAACCATGCAGCATAGAATATTCATTGCTGCAGCGCCTGCCAAGGAACGGTCACAGTTGCTCGGGTCCCTCGTGGGCCTGGAATAAGGATTCATTTCACAAAATAGCGTCAGAATGAAAACAATCAAAAAGACACCATCGCAGGCCACGTTCGTGGCTGTCAAAGACTCCATCTCATGTGGTCAATTTACAAGTAACGAGCTGGTTTTTCTAACTGCCTGCCTTGAAAGCACACCTAGCGACCTGCCCGTCACCATTTGCTCGTCCTGCCTTGGACACGTGGGTACAACCACAATGTCATTTCTTCTCATTTTCCACGGGTCCTTTGCCAAGACGGACGTAGCCCCCAGTACATCGAGGGGACAAGAGACAAGGGACACACGTGAGAATGAAGTATTCTTGGAGTTGTAGCAGGAGATGAGGAGGGACTCTGAGCCCTGGCAGACATGAGAGAGCTGGAGGAGGAGAAAAACGCAGGAGGACATGAGCCCAAAGGCACGTCCTGTTTCTCAGGGCTTGTCTGCACTAGAAAGTTTTGCCAGCAAAGGTTCTTCTGACATCCAGCTACTGACGTAGACGTGTGCAGCACTGTCGCTAGCGATCCCGCCTTTGCTGGTACAACCTGCTGCTGTGAGGACATGCTGCACTGGCAAATGCAGCCAGATGGGAATGCTGTGGATGACACGGACCACTGAATGAACGTCGCCAGCTGCTGTGGGCATTCACTGTCTAGCTGCACATGATGTAGCAGCAGTTCTGGGCCCATGAAACAAGCACTGAGAGGTGGGACCAGGTCACAGAGCAAATCTGGGCGGCTCAGCAGTGGCTGCAGAACTTTTGGCTGTGGACGGCCATGCTCCTGGAGTTGCGTGCTGAGCTCAACCGGCCCTCCAGCTCAGAGTGAGAGCGGCTTTGACAGCGGAGACATGGGTGGCGATCGCACATTGGAAGCTTGCAAGCTTGACCTGCCACCAGTCAACGGGCAGTTTGCTGTTGGCAAATCTACAGTGGGGGCAGTCATCATCCAGGTGTGCAAGTCCATGAAGCGTGTCCTCCTGCACAGGACTGTGACTCCGGGCAATGTGTGGGAAATAACAGATGGAGTCAACGCAATGGACTTCCCTAATTGTGCTGGGGCGATAGATGGGACACATATCCCGATTCTAACACACACCCCCGCCCCACTTTGTCTGAGCACATAAACAGAAAGGGGCACTTCTCCATGGTTATGCAAGCACTGCTGGATCACCAGGGACATTTCACTGTCACAAACCTTGGGCAGTCAGGAAAGGTGCATGAGATCATGTCTTTAGGAACACAGGGCTTTCTGACAAGCTGCAGGCATGGGCACTTTTACCAGACTGCCGCCCTCGTATTGCTGGGGTTGCAATGCCAGTTGTGATTCTCATGGGCCCAGCCTCCCACAAGGGACCCTGGACAGCAGCAAGGAAAGATGTCACTATCCCCTGAGCAGGTGCATGACGACCAGGGACTGGCTTCTGGCCAAGTAAAGGCCAGTGGAGATGTCTCATGACTAGGATCTCCATGTGACTAGGATATCCCTATTGTTACCGCCACGCATTGTGCTTTGCATAATATCTACGAGGCCAAGGGGACCATGCTGCCATCAAGGTGGAGGTGGAAAGGCTGTCCGCTGGTTTTGAGCAGCCTGACACATAGCCAGTTACGAGAGCTCCTCAAGGCGCCGTGCAGCTGAGGGAAGCCTGAAAAGCACAGTTTGACAGACAGCGTGTTACTTTGTTTCATTGCATGTACAGTAATTAGCTGGTTTATTAATTGATGAGGGAGCTGTTGATTGGGGGATTGCATCTGTACTGTAATACAAAGAAAATAAATCGTGGTTTTCACAGGAGAGAGCTTTATTATGCAATATCAAACAAACTACTCAACAGAAAGCGCAAGGTGCTGGCTGCATCACGGGTCAGCGTAAGTGGATTCATAGCAGTTCTTTCTGGACACAAGGATTGAGTGACTGGATACTGCTGCCACTGTCTCGAGGAAGGGGAGTGTTTGGCCCTGGCCCGGAGAAGAAGAAATAGCTACCCAAGCAGTGTAATTGCTGATGGGGTGGACGCCTCTGGCTGCTTTGCTCCATAATGCTTTGGAGCATCTGTTGTCTGAGGAGCGATATGTTATTTTGGTGCACTTCTCCGTCCTTCTGTCTGTCCTCTGGCATACAATTCCTGGGTCTCAGCAACTCCGGGCCCAAAAATCCTCAAGCAGATCTGTGAAAATGTCTTCCCTCTTCTGTTTCTTTTTCCTCCCTCTCATGGGGAGTCTCAGCAAGCGGAGAAGCAATGGCCTTAAAGGCCACCCCAGAGCTGCATCATTGATAAACAACCAGAGTCATTGGTAGCTTTAAGGGGTTAGCAGACATCAAAGGATAGGTACAACTCTTCCTTGAAGTTTTCCCCACATATAGAGCTACATAAAAATACGGCTCACACTCACTACCAACACAGGTCTGTTTAAAGGCACACACCATGGTGACTACTATAAGGGGTGGGAGATGGGTAACTTTAGGGGTAGCGTAGTGAACATGGTGTGACAGGTTCGGTCACAGAGACCCCCTTGGGACTGTCACCTGACATGCTGAAATTACCTCTGAGCCTGTTTTCCCTGCCAGCTTGGGACTCCAGAACCCTGCCTTGTTGAGCCAGACACGCTAGCCTGCTGCAACACAGACCCAGGTCTGGGCCACACCCCCAAAGCTGCAGACTTTAACCAAAAACTGCTCAGCAGGTCACCTATCTCCAGCACCCAGACACCCAGTTCCCAATGGGATTCAAACCCCAAATAAATCCGTTTTACTCTGTATAAAGTGTATACAGGGGAAATTCATAAACTGTCTGCTCTCTATAACACTGATAGAGAGATATGCACAGCTGTTTGCTCCCCCAGATATTAATCACTTACTCTGGGTTTATTAATAAACAAAAGCGAGTTTATTAAGTATAAAAAGTAGGATTTAAGTGGTTTCAAGTAATAACAGCCAGAACAAAGCAAAATAAAACAAAACACAAAAGTCTAAGCCTAATACATTAAAAAACTGATTACAAGTAATATCTCACCCTTAAAGAAGTTCCATAAGCTTCGTTCACAGACTAGATTCCTTCCTAGTCTGGGCCCAATCCTTTCCCCTGGTACAGTATTTGTTAGATCCAGCAGACACCTCAGGTGGGAAGCAGGGGTTTTCTCATGACTGGCAGCCCCCTTTGTTCTGCTCCACCCCCTTTTATAGCTTTGGCACAAGGCGGGCATCTTTTGTCTGTGCTTGTCCTCACCCCCTCCTTCTAAATGGAAAAGTACAAGGATTAAGATGGATTCCAGTATCATGTGACATGATCACATGTCCCTGTAAGACCCCTAGACTCCATTCTTCCTGGGTTGGCCCACAGGTACACAGGAAGGCTTGCAGGTAAATAAACCACTTACAATCAATTGTCCTAGTCAATGGGAGCCATCAAGATTCTAAACCACCATTAATGGCCCACGCTTTGCATAATTACAATAGGACCTCAGAGTTATACTTCATATTTCTAGCTTCAGATACAAGAATGATAAATGCATCCAAATAGGAGGACTGTATTCAGTAGGTTATAACCTTTGTTATGATGCCTTACAAATGACCTTTTGCATAAAGCATATTCCAGTTACATCATATTTACACTCATAAGCATATTTCCATAAAACATATGGAGTGCAACGTCACACGTGGCTCAACTTATTACAGGCAGTAGTGATCCTGGTAGACACATTCATCATGAAGTTTCAAAGTAGCAGCCGTGTTAGTCTGTATCCGCAAAAAGTCTGAAGAAGTGAGCTGTAGCCCACGAAAGCTTATGCTGAAATAAATTTGTTAGTCTCTAAGGTGCCACAAGTACTCCTGTTCTTTTTGCATTCACCATGAAGGCACCCAAAGGCCCAGTGAAGGCAGCTGTTTGAGAGGCCCCTTGGGGCATCTGGCCTGTACGCTGCTAGCCACTTCACAGCGATGAGGTCCCCCAGAGATCCTTGCAGAGTGGCGGAGGAAGGAGAAATAAGGCTGCTCTGCACAGATGTGCCTGGGAAAAGATCAAAGATTACGTGCCTGAAAAGTTCAGGGAATTTGTCCCAGAAATCTGTTCAGGCCAAGTCCTTTTTCCGTTTTCAATGTCTTTAATTGTATTTGTTGGCAGGCAGGCGTTGTTTCCAGATATGTGTTGAAGACCTGAGTACTTCTTCGCATGTGCCTTACAATCACTGAAGTATCGTTTTCTCGATTCAGAATACATTGAATTGTATTTGGTTACATTGCCTGCAAACGTATTGACTTTAAACGTAAACTTACGTACTGGGGAATACTTTTTGGCGGCTTTTTCCTTTTCTTCTTTCTGATGGTTTTGCCTAGTCCTGCGAGTTCGTGCTCTTAAAATAAACCAGCTACTACTTTAAAGCAGAAGTCCTTTGTTCCCTGCCCATGTGTGGTTGGCCACCATTTTGAAAGGAGAGGGTGAGGGGCCAGGGGTGACGTTTTTCAGGGCATGCATTAACAGGGGCAGTAAATTACATCGATCTGAGTGAGTTCCCTTCCCCAGCGGATTTTCTCTGGGTTCGGCTGTCCGTCAGCTCTGCCCTCCTCCATGAGCTGGTCCTCAGGCAGTAGCTCCTGGGTGCCTCTCCAGACGTCATGAGATGTTCACTGTCACTGGTAGTGAGCAGGACTGAACTCCACATACAGGCAGCAGCTTGGGGGAGGGAGCAGCACCAGATTTTCTGTTACCCTCCTTTGCCCTCTGGTATGGCCACCATAAGCTCTGTCCCCTTTGTCCAGCACTGGTACCCGCTCCTGGCATAGCCCAGCTTCTTCATCTCCTTTGCAGCATCTGCATAACCCTCTTTACTCCTGCGGGACTCACACACTGGGCCTACGCTACCCCTTCCTCCCACATGCCAAGGAAGTGCAGGACTTCTTTCCCCACCCAGGCAGCAGCCTGAAGTGTAGTTGGAGTTTCACCGGGAGCCGTACTGTCTGCTCCTCAAGGTGGACTATCAGGAAAACAGGCATTTCCAAAACATGTCGATCATTTTAAAGGGACGGGGAAGGCGGTGGGGAACGACTTCCAGTCACTGTGACCTCTCGGCAACAGAGTTCAACAATTCCACCAGATCTGTAACTGCCATGGCGACAGTGGCATTATGAGCTTGTTCCTGGAGGATTGTTTACATTGGTACAGGTGCGTCACACACCTGTTCCAATGTCAAACCAGCTCCAATTACCAGAACTAAATATATAAGGAAAAATTGACCGAGCAGTGAAACAACAGCAGATAGAAAAGGGGCACTGCATACTTTGGGCCATTTAAAATTGTTGAGTCTCACAATCTGGTAGATAGGACATTGGGCTTGGAGTCAGCAGACTTGAGTTCTATTCCTCGCTATTGACATGCTGTGTGGCCTTAGTCAAGTCACTTCACTTCTCAGTGTCTTGGTTCTGCCTTCCACCATTTGCCTTGTCCATTTATATTGTAAGTTCCTTGGGGCAGAGCCTGTGTCTTACCATGTGTTTCTACACACACAATGGGGCCCAAATACTAAACAAATACATTTATATTTTCTATTAAATAGCTTTTCCAAAAAGATCTGCACTATTTTAAATGTCTGAAGTATCCACTGACAACTCACATTCCATTGAACGGGAGATTCAGGGCACCAGTTAGGTAAGGGCAGTGGAACTCTTCCATCAAATACTGCTAAAGCAACCCAATGTAATTTCCTAGCAAACATTGCAATTGACCTTTCGAGAGCGTTTAGAGAAACCCTGAAACGACTTCACTTTGCAACTCAAATCAATTATTTTCTCATCTGACAATTCCAGACACATTTTCTCCTAGCCCTGCTCTGGGAGGTGTCAGCCCATAACAGGGCTCAGCCCGTTGATTTAGTCCAATTTGCTCGCAAACGCTGACATTGAGGAACTATTTGAACGCTGTACATGCTCCCTCAAAACAATTAAAAGGAACCTTTGCAATCAAGCATTCATTACAGGAAACAGGCACTGCAGCGGCTCTCGCCACGGATCAGTCTCCAAACTGCCCGCGACCAGCTGCAGGATCAATGAAAGGGATTTTTCAAGACTGCCAGGGTCAAGCTTGGAGACAGCAGGGTCAATAAGCAGAACCGTACGACTTCCGCAGGCCCCATCTGCAAGCTTACAAAGGGCGGAAGAGTGGACTAATCTCACAAAGAATGGAACCGCTACTTCATACTTGAATCCACTGCGTATTTCTTCTTGGCAGTAATAGCGCAAAATGAACTCTGATGGATAAACTCCACCTTGGATGACGTTTGTGCACAAAAATATTCAAGCTCTAACTGCAGTTCTAAATAGAGCTCGGCATACCACAAAACTAGCAAGCCCCTTCCTCACCTATCAGACACAACCTGTCATTTTCATTCCTTGAGCCTGCTTTTCCACTCTTTCTGAAATGCATTTGCCTCCTTGTCCAGCATACTCATTCTGCTCAAAATCCCAGCCATCACCTCCATGCCCCGCCTTGCTGATGCTGAGCTGAGAGCTCAGTTTGGGATCTAGGTCATTTTTTTCAAGGCTTGTTTTGCAAAGGGGCCTGGATGATCTCTCCGGAACAGACACAAGGATATCAATTCAGCGGCAGCAGAGAGAATAAATTTTGGTTCACACCGTTTATATTAAGGTTCCATTTATAAACAGGGATAATAAGTGATTAATAGATATGTTACAGACCTGAGCAATTTGTGTCATGGATGGTTATAAAGCCAGGGTGTTGGACCTGTTGGAATCTAACACTCAATATATTAATCATTTATTAGCACTTTATAAACTATTTATAAATGGAACCTTAATATGAAGTATGACCTTCTCTAGTGGGGCCAGGGACATCTCTCCTGCTTAAATATAGATAAAATACACATGCACGGGTTCTTTCCTCTCTGTAGAGTACACAGCCATGTAGGTGGACTCACGGGAGCGGGGCTGCTGGCATTAATTTATTTATTGTGCAAGAAGTTTTGGAGCATTTATTTAGTAAAGAAGCTCTGAAGTAGTACAAAGGATCCCATCAAAGCTGGCTTCACTGCTTGCAGCCACTGTTTTCGATTTGCTCAGGCAAGGGACAAAGCTCCATAGTCCTCTCTGGGAGTGCTGAGCAGTTCTTTTTAGAAGTCGGAGGAAGACGACGGAGAAACCAGAAGAGGTAGGAGGGGTGTTTGACTGGATGGAACCAATTGCCATGGGAAGGAGACTTTAGTGTGGTTTTGTAGTAGTGCTGACAGAGGTTGGGGCCCCGTCGCACTAGGCACCGTACAAACACAGTGAGAGAGAGGTGTTTGCCCCAAAGAGCCTGCTGTCTAAACAGACAGCACAGGCAGGGAGGGGAACAGAAATACGAGAGATGAAATGAACTGTAAAAATTCATACAGCAGGACAGTGGCACGGCCAGGATTACAATCCTAGTTCAGTGCCCTAACCACTAAGCAATACTGCCTCTCGGCAAGAGTCCTCTTTCCCACCATGCAATCATAGTGAGGTTGGTGGATCATCCATAAAGAGCGCTGGTGAGATCACCAGGGTCTGCACGCATCAATCCATATGTGGGATTGCATTTTCTCATCTAGTCTACAGCCTGGCGCAGATACAGAGGAGGGGTATCTGAACACAGGCGTGTCTATAGGGAACAGCTCTGTGTAGCAACCATTGTGTCATGGGGAGAATCTATGTAGGTTTCTGGGCTGGTCCTTTTGGTGGTTGGCAGTTCATTGATCAGCTTCTTTTAGTTAAAACGCTTGTTAATTTGGAGCCTCCAAGGGGATTAGAAAGAGCCATGTCATCTATTTCTGACAAAAGCCTATTTGTACTTGGAATGGATGACAGGGCAGTTCTCTAGGATTTGAAACGATGTGGCTTTTTTTAAATTCATTGGTATCTCCAGAAGGTTTCATTTGAGCGGATGGGATCATCAGAGACTAGATGCTGCTAAACTGAAAAACTAATGATTGGACTAATGAGTTGCATTAATTGGAAGCAAGGCTGGCTGGAAAAGAGAAACGAGGCAAATCTGCCTGATCTGGGCCAGAGCTGCAGGTGTGGGTGATTACGTAAACAAAACAGAGCTGAGGGTCCAGGCCGGCTGAAGAAGAGGTGCTGGGGAATCTCCTCACTACATCGTTCTTATTTTTCATATTAGATGCTGTAGACTGGCGCAGACTCACCCGGCGGTGCCTCCTGCTGGTCTCTTCTGGGAATTAGCTCATCGACCCAGGAGCACCCTCTGCAGGCCGGTGATCCACCTGTCCTCTGGCCCCTGTGTTCCTCCCTGGACCCCGGTGCCCTTTTGTCTGGGGTGCTGCCCCCTAGCAGTAACCCCTCAGTCTTAGGGTTTCCCCTCCCCAGGGAACCCCCACCCACTATCCCCACCTCGCCTCAGTAGACGGCCACTGCCAGTCATCGTCTAGTCCCCACACCCTGGGACAGACTGCAGTATCAGCCTACTCATCACTGGCAAGGTCGGGTTTGGACCTGCTGCCTTGGCCTACCCCTGGGCTGCCCTCTGCAACCACCAGTACCCAGGGCCGGCTCCAGGCACGAGCTTGTCAAGCAGGTGCTTGAGGCGGCCACTCCAGAGAGGGGCGGCACGTCCACCTATTTGGCGGACGGTCCCTCACTCCGGCTCGGAGCGAAGGACCTCCCGCCGAATTGCCGCCGCAGATCGCGATCGCAGCTTTTTTATATTTTTTTATTTTTGGCTGCTTGGGGCGGCCAAAACCCTGGAGCCGGCCCTGCCAGTACCTATTAGCCCAATGCTAGGCCGCAGCCTGGGGCTTTCCAGGCTGGAGCTCCCCAGCTCCTCTGCCTTTCCCCAGCCCTGCTCCACTCAGGTAACCTGTCTCTAGCTCCCTGCAGCCAGGCCCTTCTCCCTCTACAAACAGAGAGAGACTGAGTCCTTGCTCCTGGCTCCCAGCCTTTATAGGGCCAGCTGGGCCTGACTGGGGCGTGGCCCAGCTGCGGCTGCTTCCCCAATCAGCCTAGTAGCTGCTTCCCCCTGCAACAGCCTTCTCCCAGGGCTGTTTTAAGCCCTTCAGGGCAGGAGCGGGTGTCCACCCCACTACAGATGCTCTCGTGCCTTGCAGCACGAGGCAACCCAGCCTTTCCACCTCTCTGTCTAGTGCCACCTTTCTTGCGCCGTTATAAGTCTGTTTCCATGACAGCAACATCTTTCTCAATAGCTCTCTTATATGTCACCTGTCATCCTCCTCTTTCCTGTCTTCTGCCAGGTGGTATCCCTTCAAAGCCTTGTCTAGGAATACAGGGTTTGACATTCAGGCATCATGTCATGGCAAGTGGAAAGTGTTTGTTGATTCCTGCTTTGTCAAAGAGAAGAGGACCTCCGGATTTCGGAGGGAAGAACCTTGCAATAAGTGTGCTTCTTCGAGAGCTTTTGTCCACGTGGGTCCCACTCGAATTGTGCTCATGCTTCATGCGTGTGAGATCAGAATCTCTGAACAGCAGTGTCCATTGGGCCTGCACCTGGGCCAACATGTCCTTGGGCCCCCAGACAACGGCAAAAACAACAGAGTTTCCCCGATTGCCTCTCAGTTCCCTCTTACCACCCATGGCTGCAAGATGGCACTCGGCAGTGTTGCCTGCTACCCCACAGCAATGCTTTCTTCATGCACTTGTAAATATTATTATACGCAGGGCTGCCAGCACGGCCTATTAGGCTAACCTGGCACTTCCTATTACAGCACCCTTATTTCAGTTGTTCCGCTTTACCCATCTAGGCTGAAATTTTCCATGCTGGAGATCTGCCTCAGGCAGATGATATGATATGATCTCAGCCAAAACAGTTCAGTGATTTTCCAGAAGGCGGCTAGAGAAAAATACTTTGTTTTGCCCATGTTAAAAAGTTCCGGGGAGCTTTTCTCTGAAAAGCTCTACTGCTCCCCTATTTTGAAGTAGGGACTTGAAATTTGGCCCGGGGGTGGGCTTTCTATCAAGGATGTGCCTTTTGCCATCCCTGTGAAAATCTGCCCAAATTTGGCCAAGTTATAAGCCCTTTGAAAATCACAGTTTGCATATGCTCCGTAAAGGCTTAGATTTTAGCAGCTAAACTCCCTGAGGATGTCATCCCCACCGAGCATGCTCCAGCCCAGGACTCAGGAGGGCTTCCCCTGCAATTGCAGCTCTGGGCTGATGCCGGTCTAGGCGCGAGCACCTGAACTGAGAGCAGGGAGTCTGTCTCTTCTGTTTTCTCAATAAGCCCCCTGCCTGTACCGTGCCTAGCACAATGAGACCCTGATCTTAGCTGGAGCTTCTAGGTGCTACCCTAATACAAATCATTAATAAATAATAATGATGCACAATGGAGCAGAGTTAAGGTGGCACATGCAGCCCTAATTTAATCATGTCCTGATTTCTGAGTGCTCAGCAATGCAACATTTATATCTTCTTAACGTCGTTTTCCAGAGGCTGTTAGGAAACATTTGCCAAGCCCTTGGTTCACAAAAAGCCTCCGTTAAATGTCAGATATTTATTATTAATAGTAATGATGCAGGTGCAAGAGCAGACAAACAAGTTTGCCTTTTCAACCTTCCCAGCCACTTCCAGCCAATAAGGAAACAGCAGCTAAAAGTAATTCTCGCTCAGCCAGAGATAATTAACTTTTTCGTTACTGACCGAACACCTAACGCTGTGCAAAGTCCCAGGGAGGCAGGAGGAATAGGCTGCCATGTAGTGCACAGTGCATACGAGAGACGCGCTGGTTCCTGGCAAAGCTTGCACGGCTTGCCTGTGCACAGGCGGCCGTGTTTCTCGGTTCTGCAATGGGGCGTGAGAGTAGGGAGTGCTGCATTGGAGGGGCAGATACACATTATTACGTATGGGGCTAGACTGTAATGGCACAATCTGTCCTGAGTAAGGGGCAGCGTGCGTAGCTGCCCGACACCAGGAATGGAGCTGGTCAGGAAAAGTGGCTCCATATGTCTTCACTGCAGCGGTTAACCCGGGTGATTGACACAAAGACTGAGTGTCCGGGGTAATCTAGCCCAGGTATAGGCACCCTCACAGCAAAGCCCCCTCCTCCCCCCACACATTACTGGGTCTACACTGCCTCCACACTCCCCTGTGGGCATCTGGGGGCACAGGCCGGGGTTCTTTGTGCTGAGCCACTGCAGGATTCTTTCCACACCCCCAGCTAGCATGGACTTAACGCACCTCTTAACTCGGTCAGAGGTTTGTGTGTGCGGAAGGTAGGAAGTTCAGGCTAAAATCCAAGAAGAGCCTGGGTTACCTGTGCAGTGAAGACATTCCAAAGAAACACCAGCCCCCGCTTCACGGAGCACTTTGCTCCACCCCGCGCACAAAGCCAGCTTCTCTGCATGGCAAGTAGGAGGGGCAAAGCACAGGCTCCTCCCACTCCTGGCCCCTCGCGCGCGGGAAGGGGAGCCCATTGTGCAAATGGCCTCTGCTGCACGGGGACAGGCCATGTATTGCATGGGCCTTTGCAGACAGTTACCAAGATCAGATCAGTTCAACCCGTCTTTGCGGGGTCTGGTTTATTCGCTCGTTCTAGAGAGGGTAGCCGCTCACATTCATGCCCACTCTGGGTCAACGGGTCACTTTCCTCCCCTGTTCAGGAGGTCCCGGCCCTCCTGCCGGGGCTGGGTTGCACTTTGGACAACCCCTCTGTCCTTCTCCCTAGCTGTCCTCCTTGGTGCTGGATTTGTGCTTCTCCTCCAGCTGGCCCTTGGCCCAATCAGTCCTTGCACCCTCGGGGGGAGGGCACAGCAGGCAAACCTTTCCCTGCTGCTGTCTTCTGGCTGCTACCCACGGCCCTGCAGGAACCTTCTTCCACCCTGCAGCGTCTACAGGGGGCTGCCCTGCTACGTGGGAGGAGGCAGCATTTATACTCACCCCTTCTCCCTGCTCATTGGTTGGGTGAGAAGGGAGTCCTGGCCTGCCCTCTCTGCAGGGCTCTGTGTCCCAGGCCTTTAAAGATACAGTAACAGGATTCCTACTAAATGCTGCTGCTTCCCAGCCCCCTTCCCTCTCTTCCCACATCTCCTCTGGCTCTGGGTATCCGACCTCCCCAAACTCTCGCAAGCCATGTGGTGTCCGCTAGACACAACTACCCATCCCGGGGCAGGCCTGCACCACACACCCTGCCTGTGGGCACAGTCACACTCTGTCTTTGCCTCGTATCAGCACGTCGGTTACTCCGATGCCACAAGGCCAAGCAGACTGTATCGCTGGGGAGCAGTCGGCTCTCGGAGAGCTCTCGTTCGTTTCGAGCCTTGCGATTGACCTGGACCATGTGTTAATCTCTCTCTCAGATCACTCCTACAAGGCTACACCTCCAGGATCTAAGTATAGGGATTATGTGGGTAGTTTATGGAGGTAACAGAGCGATCACTAAAATGTGTTCCTCACCAGGGTGGCAATTAGTCTCCTACATCTGTGCTTAGTGCCTACGTTAAAAGCAAATATTCCTGCTGTTCTGTATTTGCTCCCATTGAGATCAGAATTCTCAGAATCCAAGGGCAGATTCCTCCTCCTCTCTGCCACGGGTAAGTGCTGCCTCTGTGTCAAATATGACTGTTGCATGACGGATGGGCATGAAGCACAGTGCACCCACGTTGGCCTGGAATCAAGGCTCTCCAGCAACATTTTGCTCTGGATCCAGACTGCTGTAGGGCTGCCAAGGCAAGAACCAGACAGATTCAGTAATAAAGTGTGTGGCCATCCTCTGTAGAGGGACTCTGGAAAGCAAGCCCCATGGGAGCTCTGTCGGGAAGGCCCGCTGGCACATAGTGCAACATGCCCGGAAAGTGGCTCTTTCTCAACAACTGCGTAAAGCCGAGGGCTTGGCTTCCTTTCTTCTCCCCAGGCACTGGCCAAGAGCGAAAGGAAGTTGCCCTTCAAAGAGTGGGGAAGGGACTTATTTTCCTCCTATCCTGGAATGGGGGCAGAATTGTGATTCTCAAAGCTGAGCCTAAAGGCTCCATCTAGCCCCACTTAATGGCCTTAGTGCTAGCCCCTATGCTGGTGCAATCTGCATGGCAGACAGTCTAGGCTGCCAGTTACCTTGATGTCACGCCATGGGATAATGGCATAAGAACAAAAGAACGGCCACACTGGGTCAGACCAAAAGTCCATCTAGCCCAGAGTCCTGTCTTCCGACAGTGGCCAATGCCAGGTGCCCCAGAGGGAATGAACAGAACAGGGAATCATCAAGTGATCCATCCCGTCGCCCGTTCCCAGCTTCTGGCAAACAGAGGCTAGGGACACCATTCCTGCCCATCCTGGCTAATAGCCATTGATGGACCTATCCTTCATGAACTTATCTAATTCTTTTTTGAACCCTGTTATAGTCTTGGCCTTCACAACATCCTCTGGCAAAAAGTTCCACAGGTTGACTGTGCGTTGTATAAAGAAATACTTCCTCTTGTTTGTTTTAAACCTGATGCCTATTAATTTCAGTTGATGACCCCTAGTTCTTGTGTTATGAGGAGGAGTAAATAACACTTCCTTATTTACTTTCTCCACACCAGTCATGATTTTATAGACCTCTATCATATCCCCCCTTAGTCATCTCTTTTCCAAGTTGAAAAGTCCCAGTCTTATTAATCTCCCCTCACACGGAAGCCAATCCATACCCCTAATCATTTTTGTTGCCCTTTTCTGAACCTTTTCTAATTCCAATATATCTTTGAGATGGGGCGACCACATTTGCACGCAGTATTCAAGATGTGGGCGTACCATGGATTTATATAGAGGCAATATGATATTTTCTGTCTTCTTATCTATCCCTTTCTTAATAATTTCCAACATTCTGTTCACTTTTTTCACTGCCACTGCACATTGAGTGGATGTTTTCAGAGAACAATCCACAATGACGCCAAGATCTTTTTCTTGAGTGGTAACAGCTAATTTAGACCCCATCATTTTATATGTATAGTAGGGATTATGTTTTCCAATGTTCATTACTTTGCATTTACCAACATTGAGTAGTTTTGTATCCTCTGCAATTTTTGCCATCTCACTGTTTACCCCTTTGTCCAGATCATTTATGAATATGTTGAATAGGACTGGTCCCAGTACAGACCCCTGGGGGACACCACTATTTACCTCTCTCCATTCTGAGAACTGACCATTTATTCCTACCTTTGTTTCCTATCTTTTAACCAGTTACAAATCCATGACAGGACCTTCCCTCTTATCCCATGACAGCTTACTTTGCTTAAGAACCTTTGGTGAGAGACCTTGTCAAAGGCTTTCTGGAAATCCAAGTACAGTATATTCACTGGATCCCCCTTGTCCACATGTTTGTTGATCCCTGTTTGAGATACAGTGAGCATCACAACCAGACATCCTGAATATACTGGGAGGGCTCATCCATTACTGAGCTGTCCCATAGAACCCAGGGCAGGAATGCCTTTGCCCTCTGTTGCTGGGAACAGACCATGCCTGCCTTTGTCACCCATCATTGGCCTTCAACTCGGGAAATATCACTCAACACTGAAGATCTGCCTGTTCTGGGGAAGCTCCTTGAGAAGGCATTGCCCCAGCTGCAGCAGAGTGCCAGAAGAGTCAAATAAGAACCCCCTGGTGGAGGGAGCAGGAGACACCCCCACACACAGCCATCCCCCCAGCAAGTAGGGCCTGGTCTACACTAACACCCCAATTCGATCTAAGGTACGCAACTTCAGCTACGTGAATAACGTAGCTGAAGTCGACATACCTTAGTTCGAATTTACCGCAGTTCAGACGCGGTCCACACGCGGCAGGCAGGCTCCCCCGTCGACTCCGCGGTACTCCTCTCACTGAGGTGGAGTACCGTAGTCGATGGCGAGCACTTCCTGGTTCGAATTATCGCGTCCAGACCAGACGCGATAAATCGAACCCGGAAGTTCGATTGCCAGCCGTCGAACTACCGCGGTAGTGTAGACCTGGCCTTAGATTGTGTGGGGTCTCCCCTCCCGCCCCCGCCCCCCAAAAGGGGACAACTGCGGGTACGGAGAGGTTCTGAGTACTGAGGAGGAAAAGGTGGCTGTCTGGAAGGGATGGGGTCTCCAGGAGTTCTGGCTGTTCATCTGAACGCCCACCCTTCTGTGATAGTCCTATTAAAATCACCTACAATCCCATAAAATGCACACAAACACAAGACATACCCTGGCACAGCCCTGCCAGCTGTGGCCTCTCCTCACACCTGGCTCAGCACTAGCGCTGGGTGGGAACCAGATTCTCCATTGGGCAGAAAATTCCTAGTGTTTTGAAACAAATCCCATTCCGCAACTGAACAAAAGCAAAACATTTCAACATTTCCGGCAAAACTAAATTAAAAGGGAAAAAAAACAGTTTCTGTTCTAATACAAATCAAATCAAAACATTTAATTTCCATTTATAACTTTTTTACATTTTGTATTATATAACAGCAAATAAAAAAATGGAACCGGCTTTTCATTTCAGAATGGAAAATCAAAATGCTCCAGTGGTTTCTGGTTTTCTTCCTAAACAAAATGTCATTGAAACAGACGTTTCCACAACATGTTTCGCTTTGACAAATCTGCATTTTCCAACAGAAAAGCATCATTGGAAAAATTCTGACCAGTTCTACCCAGGACTTTAAAAAAAAAGAAAAAGTGCATCTAAGCCCCTAAATATCACAAAACAATGAATGATCTCATCTCCATCTGAACATCACAGCCCTTTGCTTATCAATCAGAGATATGAAAAATTCAACCAAATCTCTTGTTTATTCCCCTTTTCATCCTGTGAAATCTAAGGACAGGATTCTGCAAAGGCATTTGCATAGGATTCTTATACCCAGATGGATCCCTGCATGCTTTCATGCCCCTAGGTAAATTCCACTGCCAGTCATTGCTACCCTTTGAATAGGATACCAGTCCTTTTTCTAATTTTTTTCTTTTAAATGGCTGAATGTAACCAGCTCTGAGCTTTTCTCTGTGTTCCAGGTTCAGAGCTACTTGGTCCATGTCCCTGCGGTTGCAACCGGGCAAAGGAACATTTGCTCTGCGGTGGAGTTGTGCACGATGTGGGTGGCACGCTCTTCCACTGTGTGTTTACTGAGGAAAATGAACAAGACGCTAGAGCTCTGCAGGGCTCCAGGCACATTATGATCCCACTGCAAGATCTGGGCCTTAGAGATTGCAGGCCCATTAGCCAAACAGAAAAACTGAACAGAGACATCTTGGATGGTACAAACTTATCAGACCACTGATTTTTTTCCAGAGGTCCTCGGTCAAATTATGCTCTCAGTTATACCAAGATAGTTAAAGAATCTCTCCACTGACTTCAACAGGAGTCACTCCAGTTTGTTTTCACTGATGTAACTGACAAGAAAACGTGGCCCTATGAAAAACTGGAATATCACAGGACAAGAAAACGAATGTCTTCAAAACAGGAAAAAGTAGCCCTCCAGCGGATACTGGTTACTAAGGCTAATCTCATCCCTAGTCAAATAATGGAACAAATATTAAGCATCTAGAGCAGTGACACTCAGACTGAGGCTGTGAGCCACCAGGGGCTCTTGTGTGTCTCCCCTGCGGCTCTTTGCAGCACAGGACGTTAAAACACCATGTCATAGAATCACAGAATATCAGGGTTGGAAGAGACCTCAGGAGGACGTCTAGTCCAACCCCCTGCTCAAAACAGGACCAACACCAACTAAATCATCCCAGCCAGGGCTTTGTCAAGCCTGACCTTAAAAAACCTCTAAGGATGGAGATTCCACCACCTCCCTAGGTAACCCATTCCAGTGCTTCACCACCCTCCCAGTGAAATAGTGTTTCCTAATATCTAACCTAGACCTCCCCCACTGCAACTTGAGACCATTGCTCCTCGTTCTGTCATCTGCCATCACTGAGAACATGTGATTTAATTATTAACCAATCTAAGCTATTAACCAATCAGGATGCTTTTACTGTTATTAACCAATTGTAGTTGATAAAATAATAATACTTGGGCAGTCATTTACTGTGAGAATAATATATATTGTATTTTATATTATACATACATATAAACTAAATATTTCCCATCATACTGTTTAAATATGAATAGTACTGTAGTAAATGAAACAATGAATTCCCACTACTCTGACTCTTTTGGGGAATGGGGATTGTTAATTTGGCTCCTGAACCACTGAGGTCTGGGTATCACTGATCTAGGGTAAAATTCACCAAGTGAAATTTCACCTCTGAGCAAAAGGCCAACACAAAGTTTATATGCCACTTAATACCCACTTAAACCCTATTTTGAGGACTTAAGTGGAGCATAAACAATGTGCAGACTCTACATAGAGGTGATCTCCCCCGCCCCCCACAGAATAACAAAACCTTTCTTAACAGACAGCATGGGAGTACTATAGGTCTGATCCACATGGGTCTGATCCAAAACCTATTAGAAGTCAGTGACAGCTTTTCCATTGACCTCAATGGGCTTTGAATCCAGACTATTAAAGAATAAACGATGCTTAGGTATATAGCTCACTCTTTTGTTAACAGTCTGGTACTTGAAGTAAATGTAATATATTTGGATCCATTTCTGCCATTAGTTGCACCCATCAAAAGCCATTTTTCTGTGGAGGGCTTCCAGGGTGAAGCTGAGGGAGGAACTGGTTCCCAGGTTTGGATGCAGCGTGTCCCTTAAATATCTCACTCGAAATGTTTAATTCAGATTAATTCACTTTCGGAAAATGCAAGCTCCTCCAGCTAGGAAAAAATAACTGAACACTTTTCTATTCAGTGGGAAAGGGGGGTCTTTTTATGGGGCAGTGCTGTAAGTAAGTTTGTAAGGGTTTATCTTCACTGCAAAGTAACTCCAGTATAACTCCCATGTTGTCCCTAACGCAAGTGCTGTCCACACACAGAAACCCTTCGCTCAAGTGTGGTGGTGCTTTGAACACGTTGGCTGACCCCTCAGGGGTACAGGCTACAGTTCAAGAAAGCACAATTCATCAGCTGCCAACATGACCACTCTGCAGTGTGGATGCAGGCTAGCTCCACTGGAGTGCCACTAGTCCTCCAGTGCCTTCCCACAATTCCTCCACGTGCCAAGAATGGACAGACCAGTACTCGCACAATTCATCGGAAAGAATTCTCAGAGCTTCTCTGGTTACTGCAGCACAAAGAACCATGGGATGTGCCCCCAGAAGTCTTAGCAGCACGCCCAAGTAAGCGCAGCACCAGTGTGGGCACAGCAGCCCCCGTGTTATTCTCACTTGAGCTCGGCCAACTCAAGGGGAGTAACTGGAGTGCAGGTAACTGGATTTATCTCTGCAGTGAAGACGGGCCCTTAGGGGTGATGATGGAAATGAGGTTCTATGAGCAAGCAGCGCAGCCCCTTGTCTCTCCCCTCACCTCCATCATCCTCTGCCCTGCCCACGCGTGTCTCTGTGACCTGGCCAGCTTCCTCCACCCAATGTGTGTCTTCTGGTGGTTTGGGCCATTCCCCTGGAGAAGCAATCCCGATTCCCCCTCAGCCACTCTCACACCCAAATGCTCTGCAGTGTTTTGCCCCCTTTGTGTCTCTGCTTAAACTTCCATCATCTTTTCACTTCTGTCCCCAGGATCTTAGGCTCCTTTAAAGACAACACTGACAGGACCCGGTGAACGCTCTCCAGCCCCGTTGTGGTAGGTCTCCTACACCCTACTGTGAAGTCTCCAAACTCACCTGCCTCCCCACGTCCCTCCACTTGCCAACTCAACCCCATCCCCCTCACATATCCTTCATTCTCTGTGTCTTCAGTTGTTTTCTCCCAACTCCGGCTCATTTCCTTTGGCTTTCAATCACACTCCTCTACCCTAAGGAAATCCTCACTCGGCAATCCCCACTGCTCCCTTGCTCTCCTCTGCATCTTGACTTGCTCTTCCATCCTCCTGGCCTGCTACGCTCCACCAGAGCTGTTCTCACCAAGGTCTCCAACATCCTCTTCCACTGCCAGACGAAGGGTCTCTTTCCCCATACTCATTCCTCTCAATTACGCTGCTGCTTTTGGCACCTGTCAGCCCTCAAGACGCCCTCTTCTGTGACTCTGTCCACTTCCCACTACCGTGTAACGAGTCCTTCCGCAGCCCCTTTTCCTCCACCTTGCTGGGGTTCCCATGTAGACACAATGTCTAACCACTGGACTGTAGCCTCACTCTACACCCCCATGCTGCGCTCTGAACAATGTTAGTGCATGCGCGGTGTGAAAGGGCTTCACCACAGGAACAGGGCACACTTGGGGTACGTCTAGCCTCTGAGCCGGATGCGTAATTCACACCCGTGTTACCGCCGATTGAACTGGTGCACTGCAGAACAGAGCAGACCTGCAACGGCCTGAGCCGCCGGAGGGGCTAAGCCACCCAAGTACGATACCATCTGGAGCCCTGGGCAGGTACTTGGGCAACTGCCCCCTCCGACCCCCCCGCGCTATGCTGCAATGCTCAGCACGCTAGCTAGCACAGGTATGTCTCCATGAGC
>NW_020697707.1:3561685-3677900 GCF_002925995.2 Terrapene triunguis | reverse complement strand
TTCTGCAATCATGACACCTGGATTACATTTACAAGTCAGCGAACCGGACTCGCCTCCTAGGTAACTTCACTGACCAGGGCTGAATTTAGTTCACTGGGGGAACTGCAGGTGCCTGAGTTTAAATGAACGTCGCCCGGCAGGCGCGGTTAAAAGCTGGACACTTACCAGACACTCTCGTTCAATTGGCAGCAGTGCAGGGAATTTCCATGTGCAGGGAAACAGGAAATGGGCTTACCTGAAAACGGACTCTCTCTGAGTGCCGAGGGCCACAGATCCACTACAAGGGGTGCTTCGGCCCGCTTGCGGCTCAGCGGCGGAGCCAGACCCGGCACATTCTGGCAGCAGGGGTAGGCCCCACCCCTGAAGTTCCTTCGGGGTGAGATCACTTGAACAGCTAGCGCTGCAGGGCGCCAGCAGTGGATGTGGTGGGCAGGTACCTCCTCGCATCCCTCACAGCATCCAGTAACAACGGCCACGCGCAGCAGCTGGGAGTTGGCACTGCAGCCGTTGTCAGGGCTATCGTTTTAATGTCGACATTTACATGGTTATGTTTCAGAGTCGGCGCCCCCAGCAGAGCCTCCCCCACTACCTCGCACGCCAATTGGCCAGGCGCAGGGGCATGCATGACAAAGTGGACAGGACAACCCTTACCCGTGCTCCAGTTTTTGCCTCTGCCGTTCTTGTACACTCCTGGATTTCGTTTTATAGCAGCGTCTCCTGTTTCCACACACACGCCCTCCAAGTAGAGTTTGGGGAGCACTGGGCTTTTTCAAGGTTTCTGTGTGTGGACAGCACTTGAGTTAGGGACAACAAGGTTGATGGATCCTCCAACACGGCAATGAGCTAACCCCAGCTGTGCACCTCGCCTTTCTGAGCTTGCTTTGCTGAGAAATTGGCTCTTCGGGGGATTAATCAATAACCACACGTCCCATGAAGCTTCTTCAGGCAACCTCGAATTACACCAAACGTTCTGGAACCAAGTCACATCTCGGTCCTGGGGGGGGAAACGACATTGTGCAAGCTGTCGAAACAACAGCCCGGTGGGGTACAACCAAGGCTCCTACTGTTTTAGTGCAGTTTCAACAGAAACGCAGAGAGATCTGGCAGCTTGGCCCAAAGAAACAATGAACATTCGAAACAAAGGTCATCATTTTTGGTGTGTGAGTAAGTTACAAACTGATCATTTAAGAGTCAAAGCAAGTTCAGACACAAATGTGCTGGAACGGAAACAATGCTTGCCAGCCACCATGGTGTGAGGACTAAACACAAAGCTTTTCGCTCCCCATCGAGAAGGACTGCTGGATTTCTCAGACACGTATCTGCCATTTACAGAGGGGCACGTCACTGAAGAGTGATCTCTTTTCGTCTCACATGAAGTCTAAGATTTTGAACGAGTGGAGCACAATCATTAACCTCCCCCAAACGCGTTCATAACCCAGTTATCAAACGGCTCCTCGCCTTGGCTCATGGATCAGAATTAGAACAGAAGTGAGGTCCCTCCAAGGGGCTGGGCAGGCTGCTGTGGGTATGTCTTCATACACCCCACTCTGACAGCATCTGGCACTAGCCTCAGGGTGGGGAGGAGGAGAAATGGTGAATACAAGTGGTTATGCCCCAGCTAATATTCTCACAGCCACTACATGAAAGAAAGGATAAAGATGGGAACCCACCATCGCGTTCCCCACCCCGCCTCCCCCACCCCCCGCATTTCAGGCACGAAACAAAAGGGCCTCCAAAGCTATACTGTGTGCTTCATTGGCACACCCGCCACATGCACGTCAGCATCCCAGCGTGGGTCAGGAGTGATGAGCCTTGGAAACTCACAGTGAAGTGATGTTAGTCATTATGAAAGGGTCCTGCAGCCGTGCTGTCACAGAGCTGATTTCGTACCATGGTCAACACACTACTGAACAGAAAGAAACCTCGGTCCACTGCAGGTGTTTGACGGTGGCACACTTTGCAAGAACACATATGAGGTTTGTGAGGCTCGCCTGGCTTGGGTCAATCGGGACGCACCGTCTGCTCCACTGGCAGACCTTTAGCCTGGGACACCAGAGATCTCACTCGGTGCTTTCAGTGGGAATGAACGTGTTTACTGGAATGCCTACCTGCTGGTCCTGATTTCTGAGAGCCGGCATCTACCATGGACTCTTCGTGACTCACCCAGTCTTTAGCCAGCTCCAGGGTGTGCAGACACTTATGTGATTTCAGAAGATCAGGTATCAGGGGGTAGCCGTGTTAGTCTGTATCTACAAAAACAACAAGGAGTCTGGTGGCACCTTAAAGACTAACAGATTTATTTGGGCATAAGCTTTGGTGGGTAAAAACCTCACTTCTTCGGATGCATCCGAAGAAGTGAGGTTTTTACCCACGAAAGCTTATGCCCAAATAAATCTGTTAGTCTTTAAGGTGCCACCAGACTCCTTGTTGTTTTTTCAGAAGCTCAGAGTTCATCTCCCTCCCCAGCCATGACCTGGCCTTCCCTTTCCAGATGACAACACCCTGTGTCCATTCCACTTTCTTGAGACAATTATTTTTCCTCCCTTGGTATCCTGCTGTTAATTGATTTATCTCATTAGACTGACCTCACACTTGGTAAAGCAACCCCCAGCCTTTCATGTATTTGTACCTGCTCCTGTATTTTTCACTTCATACATCTGATGAAGTGGGCTGTAGCCCACGAAAGCTTATGCCCAAATAAATTTGTTAGTTTCTAAGGTGCCACAAGGACTCCTCATAGGTTTTTTTTTTTTTTTTACATACATACAGATTGTGTGCTTGTCTCTGTAGTGTCTCAGCATCTAGAGGAACTAAGAAGCTAATTGGAAAGAGGGCAACGGCAGGGAAATAAAATCAAAGAGGAGAGAGGAGGAGGAGAAACGGAAGAGTGCTATTAGCTACATTGTGGCAGGTGGAAGCCCACCAAGCTCTGAGATTCTGTTCTAGTCGCTGTAGGTTCTTATACCATGCTCATCACTGCAGTATCTGAGCGCTGTCCAGGAACACATCGAGCAACGTGCCTAAGATCAATAGCTGAGCAGATGATCTCTTAGGCCTATGGCTTCCACTGATGCAACCAAGCAGGTATGGCAAGAGGCATTGAATGATAGTGGTAGTACCTAGAATGGGCTCCCACCGCGCCTGGTGCTGTACAAATGCATCACGAGAGGGAGTTTCCATGCCAAAGAGTTTTACACT
Organism: Terrapene triunguis; assembly: GCF_002925995.2. Lineage (NCBI taxonomy): Eukaryota > Metazoa > Chordata > Testudines > Emydidae > Terrapene > Terrapene triunguis. The sequence continues at coordinate 3,674,702 of NW_020697707.1, read as the reverse complement.
CTAAATTGGCGGCCTCGTCTAAGAGTGGGCAGGGAAGCAAGCATAGAATGGGAATGGACTTGCCTAAAGCCCCCCTGCAGTTCAGTACCAGAGCCAGGAATAGAAGCCGGGTCTCTCCTGGCCCCCAGTCTAACAGCCTCTCTGCTAGACCACTTCCCTTCTCAGGGCTCAGATTGCCGTTGTGGGATTAACATGAAAACCTAGTTACATCTGATGAAAGAGTTTAGAGCAAATCATTTATCCGGAGATTTATGACTGTACTTTGAAAGTCAGTTCCTTGAATTTTCACCTACACCCTCTTTCTTATTGTTTTCTATTTTCCAATTTCTGCAGAACCACTACTTTTGCACCATTTGATTGCACTCAGAACCTCCTTACTGTGACATTTCCACTTAAGTGCAGTATCTACCTCACTATTAAAACCCAACACAGCTTCCTGACCAAGAAGTTGGGCTGTTTATTCACAGAAGGGAAACAACTCACTCAAAAGCATTATTATTTCCATTGTATTTCCAGTCACATAGCCCTTATGATTTGTGATGGATTATTTGGCTGGTTTGTTGTTTATTCCACAGGTAGCAAACAGAAGCTTGGCTGAACCCAATTCAGCAAAGTGAAATCTGACTAAACAAGGTTTAGCTAACAGAAGCAGACACTGAAATCTGCATTAAGCCAGGCTAAACTGTTTTTGCACAACACTGCATGAATAAACAAGGGAAACAGAATCTGGTTTGTATCTCATTTCCTCTCCCTGAAATATGTTTACTGGATTTACCTTTGATGTCTTCTCATTTCTTTCCCAAGAAGTAACATTTGTAATAGAGATTAGTGGAGCTGAAAGGGTGCTGGATGCAGATATCAGGATGGATTGGAAACTGACGAACGTCTCAGGAGGACAGAAAATGCTGACGCACTGGCAGCTTATTAGAATTACAGATGCATAGATAAAGCATGCGCTTTTCACGCAATACTTTTAAAAAGGGAATCGAAGCCATCTTGTTTAGTGCAGTAGAAACCCATACTGTAATTCTTTCACATGTAAGCAGCTAGCAGTTAAAAAGGAAAGCTATGAACTATAAAGTTAACTCTGCTGAGGAAGTGCTTTATGACACAGGGAAATTGTGCGGCAACACACACCAGCTCTGGGTTCAGACATTCAGGCCAGACTACCAACAGATTCCAACCAGTGGTGGCTCCTAGCACAACAGTGTGGTCTGCACTAGAGAAATCAAACCAGTTAAAGCCCCTAGAACACTTTGCATTCATGCAGTAACATGTCCAGCAAAGGGCCCAACACCAGGAGGTTCAATAGCTGGTTAAAGACTAAGTGGTTTATTGCCAGTGTGGACTTAGAAAGGCTGAAACCAGTTTAATGAGGCCTCCCGCTACTATCCCAGAATGCACTGTCAACCTTGCAAAATTTCCCAGAATGCACTGCCCCTGGAGTTGAACTGGCAGTTGGGAGATGGGTACCCAGAAGCGTAGGCACCGAGTCCGTGGGTGCTCCGTGGTTCAAGGATCCATGGGGAAAAAACAATGGATGCTCAGCTTGAGTGTGGAACATGGTGAGTTCTGTGCTGCTAGCAACTTCTGCCCTTGGGGCCAGGAGTTTGTTTATAAACAGAGGCAGGGTGATTACGATAACAAAAGGCTTGTCATTCAATTAAATTAAGGATCATTAGATGATCCTGGAAGTATTCCCAGGCACTCCCGTTAAAAGATAGGAAACAAAGGGTACGTCTTCACTACCCGCCGGATCGGCGGGTAGTAATCGATCTAGCGGGGATTGATATATCGAGTCTCGTTAAGACCCGATATATCGATCCCCGAACGCGCTCCCCGTCGACTCCGGAACTCCACCGGAGCGAGCAGCGGTAGCGCAGTCGACAGGGGAGCCGCGGCCACTGATCCCGTGCCGTGTGGACCCCAGGTAATTCAATCTAAGATACTTCGACTTCAGCTATGCTATTCGCGTAGCTGAAGTTGCGTATCTTAGATCGATCCCCCCCCTAATGTAGACCAGCCCAAAGGGTAGGAATCAATGGTCCATTTTCAGCATGGAAAGAAGTAAACAGAGGTGCCCCCCAGGGGCTTGGCCTGGGACCAGTGCTGTTCAACATATTCATAAATGAGCTGCAAAAAGGGGTAAACGGTGAGGTAGCAAAGTTTGCAGATGATACAAAATTACTCAAGGGCTGGTCCACACTACCCGCCCAATTTGGCGGGTAGAGATCGATCTTCTGGGATCGCTTTATCGCGTCTCGTCTGGACGCGATAGATCGATCCCAGAAGCGCTCCCCCGTCGACTGCGGAACTCCTGCTCGCCGAGAGGAGGAAGCGCTGTCGACGGGGGAGCCTGCCTGCGCCGCGTGGCCCCGAAGTAAGTAAATTTAGTTCGATATAGGAAACGTCGACTTCAGCTACGCTATTCTCGTAGCTGAAGTTGCGTTTCCTATATCGATCCCCCGCCCTAGTGTGGACCAGCCCTGAGAGAGTTAAGTCCAAAACAGACTGCAAAGAGTTACAAAGGGATCTCACAAAACTGGGTGACTTGGCAACAAAATGGCAGATGAACTTCGATGTCAAATGCAAAGTAATGCCCATGGCAAACTATAATCCCAAATATGCATAAAAAATGACGGTGCCTAAATTAGCTGTTACCCATCAAGAAAGAGTTATTTGCAGCACCATGTTTCCAGAGTACTGCAAATTTATAAGAATCCTAATCATTGTGCCTGTATCATCCTGAGCTCATTCTTCAGCTTCAGAAGACTTCAAAATTATCTCCAGTCATCAATGGGACAGATGCAACTGAATAATGTAGCTGTCCTTCACGGGCATGAAGACAATACCAGGGGACTAGATGTAAATAAGATTGCTGACAGTTATCCAGAAAGCTACAGTGAGACATAATGTCTGGGGTGGAGGGATGGCTCAGTGGTTTGAGCATTGGCCTGCTAAACCCAGGGTTGGGAGTTCAATCCTTGAGGGGGCCATTTAGGGATCTGGAGCAAAAATCTATCTGGGGATTGGTCCTGCTTTGAGCAGGGGGTTGGACTAGATGATCTCCTGAGGTCCCTTCCAACCCTGATAGTCTATGATTAAACTGGGACATGAGTGAAGACAGCTTGTAGGTGATTGCAATGATTTTAATATACTGTAATTCATGACAATGTAATGATGCCGTTCATAACAATTTAATCATTATTTAAATAGTAAAGATACCAATGATAGACACATTCAATAACTAGAATATGAAAGAAGTGTAGAAATATGCTGAAAATAGCCTCCCCCCAAAACTGGCAGAGTGCCCCCCCCAACACACACACCTCTTCAAAAGCACCCACCAGCAAAAACAAATGTCAGCGCCCATGCCCAGAGGGCATTGCAACTGAAAAGGTTTAGCATGGAGCAACCCCAATGCTCATCCAATGCAGCTAGCACGGGGGTTGCACGGAACCACTGGTGATCACACCGGTGCAATCACAAGCAGGCCTATTCTCGAACAGAGGCTCAGCCTGCAAGCCATTTCACGTCAAGAGCAGGAATGTGGCTATTGCCAGAGCTGAGAATGGCCCTGTGCGGTCTCCCATCCCCAGCTATCCTGGCTGTAAACAGAGCAGTCCTTGGCCATACTAAGGGTTCAGTGTATAACAGGGCATTTGTGACCACACTTTCTAAGATGACCCATTTCCATGGGGTAGACAAGCCCTTAGCCCCAAGAGAAGGGAGCCTATCTCCCCTCATCTCACACCAGCTGCTGCTCCCCGTGCCATACGTTCCCATATCACCTCTCCCCTGACTGCTGCCCCGTTGCCAGAGTCTCTCCCGCCCTCCGCCCCATTGCCAGACTCCCCTGCGCAAGGTGGACTTCAGAGCGACACTCACTGGGTTTGCTGAGTTTCATTTGGTTGATCACAGAGGGGATGGGAGTGAGCAGCAAAGCACCAGCCTATCGGGAGCTGGGACTCCTCCCTGCAGGAGGGGCTCTGCCAGGGCACAACATGGGGAGACAAAAGGGGAAGACGGAAACGGAGACAAAACCAAGAGGGGGAAGCTGGGGAAAGAGAAAAGAGGAAAGCAGGGAAGGGGAAACAGAAAGCAAAGGGCCAGTTTGAAAGGGAAATGGGCCAACGGCAGCAGCAGCCAAATGCATCTAGAGCGCACCCTTCATTGGGTTAAATGCACGGCAGGTGCCTCTTACATCTCAAGATCTACCCCACCCATACTGCCCAACTCCATAACCGCGGGGATCAAACCCAGTACAGCCACTTTGTAATACAGCAAATACAGTCACGGCGGCCAAGATTTTCAAAATCCGGCGCCTAAAGCTAGGCTCCTGGACCTTTCCCGGGGCTCCTGAATGAGAAGCTTTGTCTTCAAACGTGGCAAGTGCCGACCAATCCCATTAGCTCAACGGGCCCTGCTGGGAGCTCGAAACGTGGGGTGGTGGCTTATTCATCCATTACGGAGGTTAACTTTAGGCTTCCGTTATTGGAAACCTTGGCCAGCATAAAGAATAAATGCAACGAACGTTTCCCAACGGCCACCGACAATCAAGGTGGGACTAGAACAGAGAAGAGATCACTTCCTAATGTAGTCCCTACTATACATTAGTGTAAAGATGTGTTTCTCCTTTCCTTGGATTCATTTCAACGGCCAGGCGCATTTATGCTATAGACCAGCAGTTCTCAAAGTGTGGGTCGGGACCACGTCTTAATGGGATCACCAGGGCTGGTGTTAGATTTGCTGGGGCCCGTGGCTGAAAACGAAGCCCAAGCCCTGCTTCTTGGGGCTGAAGCCCAAGGACTGCAGCCCGGGGAGGGGGGTGCGGCTCCGCCTTCCCCCTCCTCCTGCCTGGGGTCATGTCGTAATTTTTGTTGTCAGAATGGGGTCGCGGTGCAATGAAGTTTGAGAACCGCTGCTATGGACTATGCAGTCTCACTATGCAGAATTTTCCACCTCTCCAAGGCAAAACCTGGGACCTAGTCACCATTCATTTTAAACACAGAGAACTATTTATAAAGCAGTTGAAAATAAACTATTGGGAAATCATTTCAATAGCCACTTCTCAGACGGTCTTTTCAAATTGGGAAACGTACCCCAGAGACCTGTGCTCTCAACTCATTATTGAAGTTCAATTCAGCTAACGCTCTCGGAAAGCAGAGTGGGTTTCCCACATGAAAATTATTAGCGGAGTGTTAAATTTTTGTGCCTGATTACACTGTATAATTGCTTCAGTTGGCCTACACTGATGTGATGGAATATGACAGACGTGTTGAAATGCCAAGAACAATATATTTCATTGGATTGGGGAAGAGACTGTAATGGAGAGTTTGCAACTGCAGAATTGGAATTTAATATGATTGGATCATGTAGCAGTGTAATAATTAGGAGTGAGTCCCCTTCCCTGTACACTGACTTCTGCCCTTACATACAGAACATTTCAGTCCCTCCTAATGAGACCAGCTGACCCGAGAACCCCAGTTCTAGAGTTAGTGCATCAATTACTTCCCCTCATCCTGCATCTGGCATCGCCACTTGAGGATTTATATTATGTTCCTTACCAAAATGGAATGCAACAGAACGACAGTAGCAAGCGCCTATCCTATTAAGCTGGGGCCATAGATCAGAGCTTCTCTGCTCTCTCTCCAATTTAATGAAGTTTGTTATTACACAATTGCAGAATTGTACATCCCCAGACAATACCTACAAGATCTGGAAACACCAGTCAACCAGACAGGAAAGCGAAAACAAAAGTCTTTCCTTATTCTGCCCAGATGTTCATTTTTTTAGTAGTCCCTCCTGCATTTTTGTTTTGTTTTTTTGTGCACGGAATCCTTTGCTGATTAGGCAAATATCAAAGAATCTGTTGCATTAGCTACAGAGCAGGTGTACAACTGGAATGATATTTAATTAAAAGCACAAGCTAAAGCTGAAGCTGTGAGCCTCTATCATCCCTTTTTATTTTGATCCATTTCTTGCAGGTCTTTGCCACAGGCAATGCCCATGATTGGGAACATTTGAGAAAGTGAAAGAACCCCTCAATGGTTAGGGCTAGCAAAGAGACCACAACAAACAACGCAGGCGTGTCAAATGGTCTGAAGATAGTTAATACATCAGGGAGGCAGAGGGAGCCAGGCAGTTGTGGTGCCCACCTTACTGCAGTGTGTTTAAGATGCAACGACGATACACCATGCAACGTTAATGTGTGGGGTGCTAAGTAATGACATGAAAAATAACGTGCCCCAAAATGGCCAACTTTTCTCTGGATGGAGACATCCCTCATTCTCACCGCCATTATTTAACTAAACCCTACAGATGGGCAGCCCGGTTTGAATTAAGTAAGGACTGGCCCAAACCTTTGCCCAGAATTTCAACCAAATCCCTTCCAAGAAGATTAGTGCGCGCGCACACGTACGCACACACACACACACACACACACCCTTCTGCTCTGACCCAATAGAAGGACTCTCCCTGGTCCCGTTATTGCTGCTTGTGAGACAGATGGAATTTTCCAGAGGCCTCAACTGCTGTCCTGTTGCTCCAGGGACAGTCCCACCACTCCTGAGACAAAGGAGAAGCAGCTTTTGCCAGACTGGTCTCTCTGTACTAGTGACACCCGACTGCGAGGACGTAAGAGCTGCAGATGCTGGATGTTGGTCCTCCACACCACGGTGAATGTCTCGCATTGTTATTTAGGCTGAGCCACTTCAGAAACACGTGGATGATTTGTACCAAAGGGAACTTGCTTCTCTGTGGAGAGAAGGTGGGCACCTGTGGTGCTTGTCTATCACTCAGCCATCCCCAAAGGTCAGGGCATTTGTGCCATCCATTCAGATTAGCAGAGATTAATTTCTCCTAGACTCCAGAGCCATTTCCAATGGCCTATGATAACTAGATGAGAGACATCACATTACAGGCTCCTCAGCAGTTGCTGGCAAAGGCTAGCCTAGGGTTTAGTGTGATGTGATTAATTAGTGGAAGTGGGAGTGATGCAGATTTGCACAGATCAAAGATAGTTTTGTAAGGATAGTGCTTGCTTCTGCCTTGAATTCCCTTGCTCCTGCATTCCAGCTGTGCCCAAAGTGCTGATTAAAAACCTTGCTGTTCTATCAGTGAATGGCAAATGAACCATGCTAGGAGCACTCCAACCCTCTCCTCACTTCCAAATCCTACACCAACCAACATCCAATATTTGAAGACAAGTCTTGTCAGGTTTCATTGGTTTGACAGGATGCAAATTTCAAACTCCTTCTCCTGCATGTCGCCCCAGAAAACAATGAGATGGCAGCCAGGCTGTGTAGGAGGGAAGAGAACGTCAAAAACAAACTGTAGGCAGGAGGACAGAATGCTGCAATTCATTTACATCAGTGGCTACCTTTTAGAGACCGGTGAAATGGATAGGCCAAGAGCTACAGAAATATAACGGGCCTGATCTGAAACTCGTTGAAGTCAATGGCTCTGCCTGCTGACTTCAATGGACTTCAGATAAGGGTCCTAAATTCAGATCTGGAGGTGGAGTGGTTTAAAGCTGAGGCGTGAATATCCTAGGCTGCATGGAACCCTGTACACACACCAGTTGAACGTGCTGTAGAGATGATACACTATACAAATGGAACACATGCTTTTGCTTTTAGCGCAAGCCTCATATTCTCATGCGCTGCTGAATGGTGTCTCCTGCATTCTTAGTGTAGTGGTCTGAACATAGGGAGAGGAGACAAGAACTCCTGGATTCTAATCTGGAATCTGACAGCGATTTCCTTTGTGGACTTTGGCACCTCACTTAATTGCTTTGGTTCAGCATCCCAAACTGTAAATCTGAGCTAATATTCACTCTCTATTCGCAGATGAGTAGCATGGTTTGTAAAGGGTTAGCCACTCCTTACATCCCCCACTTTGTTAAGGTGATGTTAAAGATGCAGGAGTATTACTAGGGTTTTGGTTACATATTACACTTTCCAAAGGGTTACCGAGTTAAAAAAAAAAATACACCCAAATCTAAGAAACCCAAGGAACAGAGTTAAGGTTGCATTTCTTAAACAAAGCACCTTAACTCTGCCCTTAGTAATACCAGACTGCCATCTTCCCATCATTGCACATAGATCAGGGATACTCAGAATGAGGCTCGGAAGCAGCAAGTGGCTCTTTAATGTGTCTCCTGCGGCACTTTGCAGCACAATATTAAAACACCGTGTGATTTAATTATTAACCATGCTAAGTTATTAACCAATCAGGATGCTTTTACAATGTTATTAACCAATTAAGTTATCAACGTGCACTGCGTTATACCACTGAGGTCTGAATTTCACTGACAGCGTATTGAATACATGCATCCTCCTTGACTTCTCTGCCTCTATCCAAAATGTCCCGTTATCAATATATGACCAACCAACTCCTCAACCCCTTTACAGATATGTTGGCATTTCTTTCTGCTACCATTTGGTCTGTCTTTTTAGATCGCAAGCAGGGAGTAGGCCTTCCATTACGTTTTCACAGCACCTAGTACATTGAGGCCAGGCCCCCAAACCAATCATTATTAGTAGCAACACAGAGCTTGAGACAAAATGGGCGTGCCCACAAGAGCCGGGGGAGAGGTTCTATTGCTGTATTTTATATCGTACTCCGTTATGGCTTGTGATAGTTCGAATGATCCCAAGTAAACGGGTAAGGAGCACCCTGCCTGCAGCTAGAGACCTGAGACCAACACAACGACAACAACACTGCACGTGGCCGGCAATTAGTCATTTCTAATTCCTCGTTGATTTTAATGCAGCTTGTTGACCTGGCAAATTTGAATAACTTATTTTAGGTGGGTTTTGTACTGAATCCTATGGCTGCGTTCGGCTTAGTCTGTCCTGCGTGCCTGAGAGAAGCTGAGGTGTTTGAGGGCTCTTTGAGAGAGCTCTTATGCTTCAGCCATCTGGAACAAAAACACAAAACAAGTTGTGGCCAAAGCATTCTGCAGCCTTGAAGAAAAGCCAATAAGATTAAGCCACACGCTCACCATGATGAGAAAACTGAGGATTCAGGCACGCGTACCAGACACATCAGTGTGCTAAGGGCATGCACAACACAGCCCTGTGGCTAGGGAACGTGTACAAAGTACATCTGATTGTCTGAGCAGGAAAAAACAGCTTACCCGCCATCCTAAACCTGAACATTGAGAGCAGTCACACCGCAGGGAGACTGAAAGTACTTAGCACGGCCCTCCTACCAAGAGGCGCATAGCCAGTACTCCTTAAGGCTGAGATTTTCAGTGCTGCCTGGGAGATTTAATATTAATGGGAAGTGGGTACCCAGATCCTCTAAGATGCTTTGAAAAGCTCAGCCTGTATCGTTACAATTAAGACAACACGGTTACTTCCCTCTACGATAACGGTTGTTCTTCGAGAGGCGTTGTGCACGTGTGCATCGCACTGCAGGTGTACATGTGCCCAATGCACTTGAGTCAGAGACTTGTGCCAGCACTAGGCAGCATGTGCGCCCCTGCTTTCCTTGGGTTCTCAGACAAGGGCATAAAAGGGCCATGTCTGCTGTCTCCCTCCCCGTTCCTTCACACCACTGATGTAATACCCGAAGCAGTGAGGAAGGTGGGAGGTCGTGGAATGTATATGTGCACATCATATCTCGAAGTGCAACAGCTACTGATCCTTCTCCTTTGAGTGATTGTGCACATAGACATTCCACTGCAGGTGACGCAGCAGTCTGAAGTTGCTAGATGGCTATGAAGAACTTTTTTTAGCTTTGGTTTCCAAGGAACATCTTCTGGCTTGCATATCCCTTCAGGCAGCAATAGATGCTGCTGATACAGCCTCGTGTTCCATAGCCACAACAGTCTCCATGTAGGTGTGATGGGGGGGAAGCCCTGCATGTTGCACACTGCTTAGAACATGGGGATTTTTTCATAATAAATCCTCCAGATAACTGCTAAAACTAAGCTAAGTACATGTGGGACAGGCTGTACCCTTATATGCACCCCTTTTATGGGACGGTGATATATTTTGTACAAGACATGCCTTCTGAGGGATCGTTTGAAAAACTCATAATTTGCTGATCATTATTGTCCTAGTAAAATGTGTGTCCCAACATTGCATGTAAAATTATAGGATTCCTCTGAATGGTATTACTAAGACATGTCTCAATCTGGTGGAAAACAGCCACAAACCAGTTCCCCAGAGACAATAGGCTAGCCAATGCCTCAGCCAGATGTCAACAAAATCAAATGGACCATCGCCTGGTTAAGTAGCCATTTTGACAAAGAAACGGCTAAGGGTTGGAGAACTGAGGGAACACAGCTGTTCATCAGTTCAGATTGTACCCTGGGTAATGTCACAATATGATCATTAAATCACTAAATATTCATTGTGACTATATACGAACTACATAAACTGAAGTTCTGAAAACTAGCTAGGCAAAGCAAATGCTATGGGGAGCGCCAACCCTTGCCACCGGCGGTGAGAAGGAACAGAGGTGGAGGTGGCGGCCACCCCCTTTTAATGACCTTGCCTGAGAGCACAAGGCGAGCAGGGGTGCATGTGTAACCCACACACCTCCTGGGTGTGGTGTTCTGTCCCATCTAGTGGCACCGAGAACACAGAGAGAGAGTTAAATGAGTCTGCTCTACAGCCTTAGCTAACAGCCAGCTGGCTTTCAGCTCATGCTGTAGAGGCTCATGCACTAAGCTCCAGAGGTCCCCGGTTCGATCCCGCCCACCGAAGACCGGGGTCTATCGGCGTTACACAAGCACTGCCTATGTACTGCTAGCAAAAGTCTCCAACTCCAGACACTTTCAGTAGAACGTATGTGTGCACAACCACTCCAAGGAGAAATAAAGATCCAATCGACAGGGAGATGATTTTCATCATCCCCCACTGATCTCCCACAACCCAGGCTAGCAGGCGGCTGTTGCTAACTAAGGATCAGGCTGTTTTCCGAAGGGCTGTCCTTCATAACCAGGCAAGATGTTCAAGGAAGCCCTAGAAATAGTGCCGCTGCCTTGCAGCTCCCCAGCCATAAGAACACCTGTAACAAGCTATACCAGAGGCGGCTACGCATACACACAAGGGGAACCGTAGGAGCGAGTATGACAAAAACTAGGCACCGCAGGGAAATATGGCTTGATAAACCTAACAAATTAGAGAGCCTGCAGCGACTGCAGCACATCCTCCCCCAGCACCCTCAGAGAAAAGCCACTGAACTCCTGCTTGGAAAGAGACGCCACGCAGCCAGTGCAAATCAGAAGCTAGCTTGACTTCTCAGACATCTTGGATTAACGGCAAAGCCAAACGGCAAGGCCACGTTTGAGTCATGTCCTCCAGTCTCCAAACTACAGAATTATTCGTGTGTCTCCTCAACAGTTCTACATGCCCACACACACAAAAAATAAATAAATAAAAAATCAGAAAACACCGGTGTGATAACTGCACAGTCCTCTGCACCGAGAGTGTTCTCATCACCAGCTGTGCAGACTTGACAGACAGCTGGCGTTGCAAACCACTAGAGCTGAAATGATCCTTGATGCTTGTCTCTTTGGCCACCCAAATCCCATTCTCTTCTTGTACACAGACGGAGCTAGAGCAAACTATGAAGGCAACAGGCTTGCATACGTCCCCAGCAAAGGAATTTCAAAACTCTGACAGGTTCCAACTCTGACATTCTCCCGTGCTACTGTAAAGCAGTGGTTTTCAAACTGTCGGTCGCGACCCAGTACTGGGTCATGGAATGTAAGGCACCAGGTCGCGGTGGCTCTGGTCAGAACCACTGACCGGGCCGTTAAAAGTCCCGTAAGCGGTGCTGCCTGGCTAAGGCAGGCTAGTCCCTACCTGTTCCGATACTGCACTGCGCCCCAGAAGCGGCCAGTTGCAGGTCCAGCTCCTAGGCAGGGGGGCCATGGGGCTCCACGTGCTGCCCCTGCCCGAGCACCTAGGAGCCGGACCTGCTGCTGGCCACTTCTGGGGTGCAGCGCAGTCCCAGGACAGGGGGGAAGCCTGCCTTAGCACCCCCGCTACACTGCTGACTGGGAGCCGCAGTATGTAAGCCCGTGCCCCAATCCCCTGCCCCAGCTGAGCCCCCCCCAACCCAGAGCCCCTTCCTGCACCCCAAACCACTGTCCCAGCCCAGAGCTCCCTCCCATACCCTGAACCCCTCATTCCCAGCCCCCACCCGCAACGCTCACCCCTGCACCCTAACCCTCTGCCCCAGCCCTGAGCCCCTCCCACACCCCAAACCCCTCATCCCCAGCTCCGTTGGGTCGCAGGCATCAACAATTTTCTTCAACTGGGTCGCCAGAAAAAAAGTTTGAAAACCACTGCTGTAAAGTGTAGTTCTAACCACACGTGGAAATCTGTCCTCATGCAAAAATAAAGCTGACCTTTACAATCCCGATTATAGACGTCTGTACAGTCTAAAGAACTGCATGCTGTTAACAAACTAAACCTGTGTGAAAGTACAAATAGGAAACTTTGCAAATAAATAACTGTAGAGCTAAAGAAAAAAAACACCGCGATATACAGCTGTGAGGGACTTCACCTAGAATAGACCCTAACCAATAAGCTTAATTAACACATTTATTCATCGAACTACCAGGAAACTAATACACTCTCCCTTAACACCTGTTGGACTTTCTAGCATAATGTGACTTTATAGTTTTTAATTGCATTGCCTGATGCACAAAATACACTATGATTTGCTGTGTCTAGTTAAACCCTTAAACGTTTTTCCTGGGCCATATGCCATTCCTGTACAATGCTGTGGGATGCTGCTGCATATTAATACACTCATCACTCTGTAAGAAGCCTCATCTGCATACCATTACTATATTATTGCATTTCCCAGTGGTATCTAGGAGAATCACTGCAAGAAAATGTTACAATTGCTTTGCAAAATAACTAAAGTTTTCCACGACTGCAGTCAAACTTAATTTCATCCCCCTGTTTTGCTCTGTAATGGAAACATGTGGTTGATTTCACATGTCGATTACTTAATCTGGAGTAAAGATTTTAAAGGGTATATAGTCCCAAAGGGCTTCAAGGTCTGTGAGAGTTCTACAGCCTAGACAACTAGGGAAAGGTGGTCTAAAGGAAATGACTATGAAGGTGGGTGTATAACTGGTTGGAAGACCACACTCAAAGCGTAGTTACCAATGGTTCGCCATCACGCGCAGAGGAGGATGTAGCTAGTGGGCTCCCCAGTGACTGGGATAATGGAGTGGAGAGTCTGCGTATCAAACCCCCCCTTTCCTCCCTGGGTTACTTGGGAGCAGGCAACATTCTCCTGTGTGCCTGGCACCTAGTGCTGTTGACAGGAAAGGAGATCCTGAGTCTTCCCGTGGTGATGTTAGAAAGGTGGGGTCCTCTTTCCACCCCTCTGCTGCAGTCCTTTTGCTTGTCAAGGAAATTCATCTTGGTGGCGCCTCCATCTGGCTGGACCCTGTACACACTCACAGGCGAGCCTGGGACGCCTCCCTGAACTAATCTGGACAATGGGTCTAAACGCAAAAGTACCAATTATAAACAGCGTGCACCCAATATACCCTTAGATTAGAGCTAACACATCTTTATTTAACAATTTAAGAAACCAGGATATAACAGCCTGAGATTAATTAAAATGTCACAACCAATTTAAATCAGCAAGGGGCACTTCAATAAATCAATTGGTAAATGCAGTTCTCAGCAGTAAAAGAAACGTAACCAACTTGCATTTACACTGGCACCAGTTACCCCAGCCCAGAATGTCAGAGTTACAGACACTGGCTTGCACAGTTGCGCGTGAAGATCTTGAAGCTGGGGACAGCGCTCTGTTGGTCCAGCCAAGCAGTCCAGCCCAGGCAACAAGGGACAGAGTAATTCTAAATTGGGATCATTCCAAGCTGCAGAACCCCTCTGGAGATAGGAGTTGTTATAAGCAGAGGTCAGTAAGCCTGGATCCTGGTTAGCCGATAAATAGGGCCCTTCCAAATCATGGTCAATTTTGGTCAATTTCACAGTCAGGGGATTTTAAAAATGATAAATTTCACAGTTTCAGATATTTAAATCTGAAATGTCACAGTGTTGTAACCATGGGGGTCCCAACCCAAAAGGGAGCTGGGGGGGGGGTTGCAAGGCTATTCTAGGGAGCTCATGGTATTACCACCTCCACTTCTGTGCTGCTGCTGGCGGCGGCGCTGCTTTCAGAGTCAGCAGTCACGGAGCTTCCTGCAGGCAGGGAAGGTTCCCGGAGGTGGGTCTGACCCGGCCCGAGGAGCGGCCCCTGCAGGGGAAGAGCAGTTCCGTCCCTCCCCAGCCCATCCGGGACTCGCATCTGGGGCCCAGCACACAGTAAGAGCCCTCAGCCCTGCCCCTCCCCTACATTAGCCAGATTTCATGGGTGAGACCAGATTTCACAAGGAAGATCAGGCTTCACGGTCCATGGCGTGTTTTTCACGGCCGTGAATTCAGTAGGACCCTTCCCATAAGACCATTGCATCTCTTCCCAGTCTCTTCACTGTCCTCCTTCCCTTGCAAACACTTTCTCAAACAACAATAGTGGTGGTTACTCATTCACGCTGCCTTGACTGCCGGTCAACCTCAGTCAGTCCTGGGCACAGCGTACGTCGCTCGGACTGAAATCCTCCATGATCACACAGCATTTTTCTTACACGTTAGAGATAGGTGCTTAAGGGGCCGACCAGCCTGTTACCTAGTGTGATTTGTTGGTCTGTGGCGGACACTGATGAGAACCACATCGTGTGCTTTTATCTGGTCAGACGTTGATCCACACACATTCGTGATCGTTTCCTTCTGGGTTGTCAGTGACTTGGAAATGGGCCCTGCCATTTTTGATGTAGAGTGCCACTGCCTCTCCCCTTTTGCCCATTCAATCCTTCCTGAACAGGTTATACCCAGTGTCGCCTATAGGACTAACCTGCTTGCTTGTGTATAGATCTTTTCTTAGGCCTGGTCTACACTAACCCCCCAATTCAAACTAAGGTACGCAACTTCAGCTCCGTGAATAACGTAGCTGAACTCGAAGTACCTTAGTTCGAACTTACCGCGGTTCAGACGCGGTCCACACGCGGCAGGCAGGCTCCCCGTCGACGCCGCGGTACTCCTCTCGTCTAGCTGGAGTACCGCAGTCTACGGCGATCACTTCCGGGTTCGACTTATCGCGTCCAGACAAGACGCGATAAGTCGAACCCAGAACTTCGATTCCCAGCCGCCGAACTAGCGGCTGGGTGTAGACATACCCTTATAGTTTAAGTATTTGATGTATTGTAATAGGTTTGTAGATTTATATTACAGTTTGGCTGTAATGCAAGAGACCTACAGGCCATATCCTGTATGTTAAGCTAAGGCAAAGTTATTCATAGATTCATAGATTCTAGGACTGGAAGGAACCTCGAGAGGTCATCGAGTCCAGTCCCCTGCCCGCATGGTTAGCATATCTATATTAAGACCTTTTACTCAAAAAGCAAAGTTGACCAATTGCTTGTTACCTAAATAGATGAGTACCCACGTCTATGTCTATGACCTTTTATCTAGACCAATGGACAATGGAAAATGGCATGGGGGGGGGGGTTCCCACAGACTTAACAAGTACACCACAAGAGACTGATGTGTGTACATACCTGTCATCAATATGCACATACATATTAGCCTATGGGGTAAGTGTACCCTAACATTTCTGTGGGTGAGGAATGAAATTTGGGCATAAGAGGAAGGAGGTCCGGCATTTGCCCTATAAAAGAGGTAACCCACCTCAATAGAGTATCTTCATTTCTCCGTTCTCACTTTACTCCATCTCCATCTCCGTTCTCACTTTAGTCTATTCTCATTTACTTCCTCCACTCTATTTACGATGACTGCTACTATTCGTAGGCTATACTTGTTCTGCTTAAACTTTAAGTTTCAAGGGAACTAGGCTAAGCTTGGTTTCCCTAAGTTTTATTCTTAGTTTGTTTATTAGGTTTTGATTTAAGTTTAAGTTAGTCAAGTAAACCCTAGGCAGCTTTGATAGCTCTTAGCATTTTTCTAAGCACTGCATCCCTCACTCAAGAATTGAGAAACCTGAAGTGCAAGTCTGGTCCTGTCTCTCTTACTACCAGGTTATCAAGGAAGGGTGTGAGTATGTTAACCAAAGCTCTGTTGCATATAATACTATATTATCATATGTATCTTTTGAATAGCAGTAATGCAATTGTAACTTTGTAACTCTTGAGTGTTTTACCATTTACTTACTATTATTAATTTTAATAAAAAGTCTTTAAAACTAGATCTGTCTCAGTGTGAGCTTCCTGTCATACCCCCAAGGGTCCCTTATAAATTCTGTGGAGCCTGATTCAGGACAAGAACTTTTATCTTCTGATCAAACAGATTGGCGAGCCTAAACCCATACTAATTAATATTAATAATAATTATTAATATTATTATTAAAATCTAATAAAATTACATTAATAAACTAAATGCCCATATTATCCAAATTAATATTATCAGTACACCCTAAATCAGGCTACACCAGTGACTTGAACATTCGAATCACACGAATCAGCCCACCACCTCTCAGTAACACGATCTAGGCCTGGGTGAATGAGCATAAATGAGCAATTCCAATTCCTCTTGTTTGTTACCCAGGCTACTACTACTAGCTTGGGTGTATAGGTAATTAAAGAATTTCTTCACTTCACGCCGTTGGGGTCTTGATTCATTTTGTTCTCAACATCACGGTTTTGTGCTAAATGCAGGTTCATTTGCTCTGTCTTTTCACCCTCCCGTTTTGTTATTAGTTTAATGCCCTCTTGTCTAATCTGGCCAGCCCATTCACTGGAAGGTGGGGGTTGCCCTTCTACTCAGATGAGGGCCATCCAGACTTAAAAACTCCTCCTCCCCATAGAATAAAGACCACAACACCAATCCCTTCTCCCTGACACTGGTTGCAATTACAGTTCTTTATGTGACCCTCCCACAGAACTCCTGGGCTATGTTGGGCATGCAACAAGTGAGTAAAGAATCCATAAGCTATGCCGGTGGGATGGCTGCCCACTTAGCCAACACACAGAGGGGAATGAATCAGGGACCTCCAGAGTTAAAAACATGAGCTGCTACAGTTTGACCTAAAGCTTCCTAGTCCGGGCCTGCAATAACTTGTATCCTCTGTGGATCACAGAGGGCGACCTCCACCACACATTCACCAGTGGGTTACACAGGGAACTGGGTGCACCTGGCAATCCTGTAGGACCCTCTACGAATATGGATTGATTTAGAGTGATCAAGATTTGTCTCCTCTCATCTAGGGGGAAAAAACCCTGCAACAGTTCTGTGGGATTTGGGCACCTTTGGGCCAATACTTCTGCATGTGGATCTGGTCTAGTGAGAAAGGTAAAGCACTTCCAACCCCACTGTGAACTGCTGTCACAAAAACACATCTGCATTTGATGCCGCTTACAGATTTTGTAAAATTGTTGCTCCTTCTCCTCCTGCTTATGGAAGCGCACACGGCAGCTCTGGCTGTGGTGGTGGTATGATTCACTTGTATCTTTCACCGAGGGCTAATGCAGTGACTTGCCTTCTGAACATTAATCATAGTTTGTGGACTGTTCATTTTTCTTTTGTTGCAACTGCACTTTTATTCCATACGGTGTTATGTATTTTCTTCTGCTATATGTGGCAGAGACATTTGTCATTACACGTCGTTATAACTACGTAGGGTGACTACTAACTGCTAATAAATGGTGAATTGAAAACTACACGTCTCTGTATATGACTCATAGACTTTAAGGTCAGAAGGGACCAATATGGTCATCTAGTCTGACCCCCCGCATGATGCAGGCCACAAAAACTGACCCCCCCACTTTCCCTTAACTCTGCTGTTGAAGTCCTGAGATCGTGATCTAATGACTTCAAGTCGCAGAGAATCTTCCAGCTTGCGACCCCTGCCCTATGCTGCGGAGGAAGGCGAAAAACCTCCAGGGCCTCTGCCAATCTACCCTGGAGGAAAATTCCTTCCCGACCCCAAATATGGCGATCAGCAGAACCCCGAGCATACAGGCAAGAATCTCTAGCCAGACCCTCATTTTACCAGCGATGGCCGTTATTGCCTAATTGATTAGAATCACGTAATCCCATCAAACCATTCCCTCCATAAACTTATCTAGCCTAATCTTGAAGCCAGAGAGGTCATTTGCCCCCACCGTTTCCCTCGGGAGGCTGTTCCAAAATTTCACCCCTCTGACTGTTAGAAACCTTCGTCTAATTTCAAGCCTAAATTTCCCCACGGCCAGTTTATATCCATTCATTCTCGTGTCCACATTAGCACTGAGCTGAAATAATTCCTCCCCCTCCCTGGTATTTATCCCTTTGATATATTTAAAGAGAGCAATCATATCCCCCCTCAGCCTTCTTTTGGTTAGGCTGAACAAACCAAGCTCCTCGAGTCTCTTTTCATAGGAAAGGTTTTCCATTCCTCGGATCATCCTAGTTGCCCTTCTCTGCACCCGTTCCAGTTTCAGTTCATCCCTTTTAAACATAGGAGACCAGAACTGCACACAGTACTCCAAGTGAGGTCTCACCAGCGCTTTGTATAACGGAAGCAGCACCTCCCTGTCCCTACTAGAAATACCTCGCCTTATGCATCCCAAGATCGCATTAGCTTTTTTCACAGCCACGTCGCATTGCCGACTCATAGTCATCCTGCGATCAACCAGGACTCCGAGGTCCTTCTCCTCCTCAGTCACTTCTAACCTATGCGTCCCTAGCTTATAACTGAAATTCTTATTAGTCATCCCTAAATGCATCACCTTACACTTCTCACTATTAAATCTCATCCTATTACTATTACTCCAATTTACAAGGTCATCCAAGTCTCCCTGCAGAATATCCCGATCCTTCTCCGAGTTGGCAATGCCTCCCAACTTTGTGTCATCCGCAAACTTTATCAGCCCACTCCTACATTTGGTTCCGAGGTCAGTAATGAATAGATTAAATAAAATCGGACCCAGAACCGATCCTTGAGGAACCCCACTGGTGACCTCCCTCCAATCTGACAGTTCACCTTTCAGTACTACCCGCTGCAGACTCCCCTTTAACCAGTTCCTTATCCACGTCTGGATTTTCCTATCGATCCCCATCTTATCCAATTTAACCAATAATTCCTCATGCGGAACTGTATCAAACGCTTTACTAAAATCGAGGTATATTAGATCCACCGCATTTCCTTTATCTAGAAGGTCTGTTACTTTCTCAAAGAAGGAGATCAGGTTGGTTTGGCACGACCTGCCTTTCGTAAACCCATGTTGTAATCTGTCCCAGTTGCCATTCACCTCCAGGTCCTTAACTACTTTCTCCTTCAAAATTTTTTCCAAGATCTTACATACTACAGAAGTTAAACTAACAGGCCTGTAGTTACCCGGGTCACTTTTTTTCCCCTTCTTGAAAATAGGAACCACATTAGCTATTCTCCAGTCCAACGGTACCACCCCCGAGTTTACAGATTCATTAAAAATTGTCGCCAAGGGGCTCGCAATTTCTCGCGCCAGTTCCTTCAATATTCTAGGATGAAGATCATCCGGTCCGCCCGATTTAGTCCCGTTTAGCTGGTCAAGTTTGGCTTCCACCTCTGATACTGTAATGTCTATCCCCCCTCCTACATTCCCCTCTGCCCTACTCCCTCTATTCCTAAACCCTTCATTAGCCTTATTAAAGACCGAAGCAAAATATTCATTTAGATATTGTGCCATGCCTAGATTATTCTTAATCTCCACTCCATCCACATTCTCCAGCGGTCCCACTTCCTCTTTCTTTGTTTTCTTCCTATTTATATGGCTATAAAACCTCTTACTATTGGATTTAATTCCCCTCGCAAGGTCCAACTCTACACGGCTTTTGGCCTTTCTCACCGCATCCCTACATGCTCTAAACTCACTAAGGTAGGTTTCCTTGCTGATCCCTCCCTTCTTCCATTCTCTGTATGCTTTCTGTTTTTTCTTAATCGCCCCTTTGAGACTCCCGCTCATCCAGCTAGGTCTAAATCTCCTGCCCACTAATCGTTTTCCCTTTCTTGGGATACAGGCCTCAGACATTTCATGCAACTTCTGCTTGAAATAATCCCAGGCGTCATCTGCCTTTAAATCCCTAAGTATGTTAGCCCAATCCACTTCCCTAAGTAGTTGCCTTAATTTATTAAAGTTGGCCTTTTTGAAATTGTAAACCTTAGTTACAGTATCATTTCTGTTAATCCTTCCATTTAGTTTAAACCGAATTAGCTCATGGTCACTCGAGCCAAGGTTGTCCCCTACGACCATTTCCTCAACGAGGTCCTCACTACTCACCAGCACTAAATCTAAAATGGCATCCCCCCTCGTCGGTTCAGTTACTACTTGATGAAGGAATTCATCTGCTAGCATGTCTAAGAACATCTGAGCCCTGTTATTGTTACTAGCATTTGTTACCCAATCTATATCTGGGAAATTAAAGTCCCCCATGATGACACAGTTCTTATCAGTTTTTACTTCCCTAAAAACATTTAGTAGTTCTCTGTCCGCCTCCAGGCTAGATCCTGGCGGTCTATAGCACACCCCAAGCACTATCTCGGGGGAGGCTCTTGTAGTTCTTTTATGCAGTGTAATTGTTGCCCATACAGACTCTGTCTTATCCATTCCATCTCTTATTATTTCTTTACATTTTAGCTCATTATTGACATATAAAGCCACTCCCCCACCTTTGCCTTTTTTCCGGTCATTCCTAAACAGCACATACCCTTCCATACCTGTACTCCAGTCATGATTACCGTTCCACCACGTTTCGGTTATTCCAACGATATCAGGTTTCATTTCTTGGACCAGGAGCTCCAATTCCTCCATTTTGTTACCATGACCCGAGAACATGTGCAGGAAATTAAATTTAAGTCTCCTCATGAAAGGCGTAAGTTGCAAAATAAATGGCAAGGAGTTAGGATTCTTATTAAGCAGTTCATTGGGCTTGGTTTTATTAACTGAGGAGTTTAAATTAAGTTTAAGTCTCTATGCACCAGGCAGTCAGCTGATCTAACCCTGCAGTACGGTCACCCTCCATCTCAGAACCCTTTGCAGAAACATCCCAAACCAGCTTTGCTCAAGAGATCATTTTTGTTAACATGAAAGGACCGAGTCTATACCAAGGGAAAAAACATGCTTTCACCATTCACATTCCTGCATCCTTTACTGATTAATCTTATCTGTATAACTGTTCACTGTTATTCTGAGATCTGTGTGATCAGAGCTTTTAAAGGCCAGAAAGGTTTTAATCACATCTGACCTCCTACAAAGCACAGGCCAGAGAATTTCAGAGATGGAGCATATCTTTTAGAGAGAGATCGAATCTTGATATAAAGACTTCACGTGATGGAGAACCTGCCACATCACTAGGTAAGTAGTTCCATTATCCTCCCTGTTAAAAATGTGCCTCTTATTTTGAAGCAGATTTGGTCTAGCTTCAGCTTTGAGCCACTGGATCTTGTTATGCCTTTATCTGCTAGCTTAAAAGCCCCCTCCTAACAAAAATCTCTTCCCCACGTGGCTACTTATAATCAAGTCACATTGTAAGATCAATCTATTTAGATTAAGAAGAAGGCGGCTCTTTAGTCTTTTTTTGTAGGACAGGTTTTCCAGAACTCACCTCACTCTTATAGATCTTTTCTGAACTCCTTCCGATTTGTTTAAACCACTTATCAAACTATTTAATCGTTCAGGGGAATCCAGGGCTGTAAAAACAGACAATACAATGTATTTGGTATTAGGTAGCAGTGTGCAAAGGCTACAACTCGCATCGCTAAGTGTTTTGATTGGGTCATTTTGATGGGATGAAGTGGCCACTGCTTTCCGGGTATTACTTTTGTGGAGCTTACCTGGCAACTTGTTAAGACGCTTGTGATGATTTTTCACAAGACCAGTCCCCATTCTCTGGGATGCTGGAGGCCATCATACATTGGAGGCCTTCATTTCCTGCCCCCCAAAGATGTCCTGGCCAGACCAAGTGCGGGAAGGCACTGATGTCAACACCACCTCCATTGGGTCAAGCTAAATCCCAACCGCCACCCAGAATGAGAATTTGACGTTCCTGCTGTCATCTTCTCCTCTCTCGTGTGTCATTTTTCTCCTTCCTCACCTTATTTCTTCTCTTATTTTGTGTCTGTCTAATAAGAGTTAGGCTTCGCCACCGAGAGAATTCCACCTATGGCAGCACTGCTGTGAACTTGTCACAGGACATGTGACCAGCTGAATACCAGGACAACTTTGCCAGGACTCAGGGTGACCAAATGGACTGTGCGGTGGCCCTGTCATTTCTCAGCTTCAAGCAAGAAAACCACAGATACAGAAGACACCTTTGCCCTCTTTCATGATTGTCTTTGTCCCGTTGAATGTGTTTTGTTTTTGTCTTTAAAGGAAAAAGATTGAACAACTCAAGACCGCCTGAAATTGGCTGTCATTTTCCCAGCCAGAACATTTAGTACCATGTTTAATACCCTGTGAGTCAAATCAGAGATTTTCCCCTATGAAAAAGAGACTCTATCCAACTTGAGGGACAAAAGGAAATTGTAAAAGTTTCACTCTTTAAATGTCAAATTGATTCATGTTTTTCCATATTCTTGTGTGTGGTTTAAGAAAGAGTCAAAGTAAGAGCTGGTCAAAATTTTTCAATTTTAGAAATTTCAATGAAAACTCAAAATGTGATATGTTGAAATATGAAAATAATCAAAAGGGAATTTGACACTATTTCATGAATGTTTTCCTCTTCTTTTCAACCCAAAACAGAGCTGGCTGAAATCTTGGACTATTTCAAAATACTTCAGATTTCAGGGGCAGGGGGAACGGGGGGGGGGGAGGGGAAGAATCAGGAAAAAATTTCCAATACAGTTTTTCCAGATGTTTTCCCCCTTTCCCTTGATCACATCTAGCTGAAAGGTTTCAATGTGAGTTGTTAACGTGGGAGTCATCACTAACAACTTGATGCAAAAACGCAACCCACAATGAACTGTTTGTAGTAATAGTAAACAATCATTTTATAAGACCTCCAAGTCTTCTTGGGCCTGGCACAATCCCCCATGCCCTCAACATCACAATCAAGAGACAAATTGTCTTTTAGGAACACAGAAACTTCACTAAAAGAACAGGAGTACTTGTGGCACCTTAGAAACTAACAAATTTATTAGAGCATAAGCTTTCGTGGGCTACAACCCACTTCTTCGGATGCACTGTAACATTCATGACTACAGCATTAGTCCCTTCTGTTTACTTCCTAAAATAATATAAATATGATTGAAGAAAAACTACATTTCCATGTCTCTTCACTCAGATACAGTGGAAGAAAGAAACGAGAGCGTCTTCCATAAACTGCTTGGGGCAGCCTATGGACAGGCATAATGTCCCAGTCTGGATTGGCACATTCCATTTTGGACACCTTGGTGACAGATATATTGACAGGCTGAGAGCAAAGGCTACAAAAATGATTGGGGGTTGGAGAGAGCAACTTCTGTGGAGAGAGGAAGAAAGCTACATATGCACGACTTGACATTGAGACAACAGAGAACTTAGAGGTGTATGCAGAGTTGAAGGGGTAACTACCAGGAAGGGAGAAGCAGCATTTAGAATAGTACAAAGAATATAATGGGGGGGGGAAGAGAAAATTTAAAAAATCACAATTTACCAAGGATCATGGCTGATTCTCCATCACTGGAAATTTTTAAACATCAAGATTGGATTTTTTCAAAAAGACATGCTCTAGTTCAACCAGGAATTAATTCAGAGATGTTCTCTGGCCTGTGCTAGGCAGGAGGTCAGACTAGAGATGATCACAATGGTCCCTTCTGGCCTGGGTCTATGAATGCATCTACAAAAAATTCAGGGTGGATATCAGGAAAACAGTCTTACCAGTTAGGTCTCTTTGGCTTAAGGGAAGTGGTGGAAACCCTGTTGTGCTTGGGACATTTAAAACACAAATGGACAAAACTAGAAAATATAGTCTAGAGAACAACCCTGCTAAAATGATGGACTACCTGAGCTACCCATTTTCTCGCTGATCTGTACGGTTCTTGCATTTTAGGTGCACTTTAGAAGAGTTATTTCCACATATTGACTTGGGCACCCAAGAAAGGCGCAAACAGGGCCGGCTCTAGGCACCAGCCTGGCAAGCAGGTGCTTGGGGCGGCCGCTCCGGAGAGGGGCGGCATGTCCAGCTATTCGGCGGCAATTCGGCAGATGGTCCCTCAATCCCGCTCGGAGCGAAGGACCTTCCGCCAAATTGCCGTCGCAGATCGCGATCGCAGCTTTTGGGGGGGGGGGGGCTGCTTGGGGCGGCCAAAACCCTGGAGCCGGCCCTGGGCGCAAAGTAGCCTTGATACATGTATGCAACATCTGATTAAAAGAAACCCATCCCTGGTTAGCAGAGAAGAGCTGCACTAAAATTCTTTACCTTCTCCCCACAGAATCTCTGCAGTTTAGTAAACATTTACCCAAGAAAAATCCCTGCTCAAGTTTAAGTCACTTCTAAAATCTTTAGGTTTTATAAGAAAAAGCAAGCTGGCTGGTTAGATAGCAGTATGTTCAGGAGGTTTAAGGGGCTTGTTCACCAAACTTTGACCCCATTAATGTACAAATAGTACCAGAGAGCCACAACTGACTTTGCTCATCAGGGTCACAAAGACCATCCATGAAGGACAGGCCTGAATTACCTAAACCACTTGCCTTTTAATTCACTTGGAATCACTTGGCCTTTTGCACTCACACTGACAGCAAAATCAGAATGAAATGAAAATAGAGAAACGATTGCCCCTGCAGTCCATCACACAAAGGCATAAGCCAAAGACAAACATAGGTAATTAATAAAGGGCTGGAGTGAGAGTGTAATCCATGCATATGCACCATGGAGCTCTGTCCCCTGTATTGAGATCTATGAGTCTGCTGCTGCCTCTGTGCTCATGGGTATGGTCCTTTAGCTCAGGCAACAGAGACTCATGCTTTTAGATCAAGTGGTCCTATATCCCGTCCCCACTGATGCCCCAGTCATAAGGTTTTGTCGCATGTGCTGTACACAGGCTGCACTGAAAGAAATTGTACCTGAGGGGAGCCGGGGTGCATGGGGGAATCCTTGGCCAGCATAGTTGTCTCAATCCCATCCTTCAGAATAAGGGTTGTGCTGGGGAAGAGGAGGTCGGCTGAGTGCACTGGCAATCCCCCACAAGCTGATATAGTAGAGCAATCCTGGGGCTGCTCTAAGTTAAACTGGGGCAAAAAATTGACACCTCTGCCACTCCCATCCCCACTGACGTGCTCTAAGATCAACATCGGTGCCTCTGAGATTTGAGCCCAACATAAGTAAAGGTTGCAGAAAAACAAAACAGTATGTCGAGGAGATTATCAAATATCTAGAAATCTGCTTTACAGTCTCAGTAGAGAAAGTGCTATTGACCATCCTTCCTTGCTGACTAATGTAAAAGGACTATGGATAATAGCGACCATCTGTTGGGTGAGCAATTGCATTCCCTAGACCTGATTCTTGAAGCATTCACACATGCTCACATGAGCTGTGGGTCCCTTTGCCTTCAGTAAGACGACTCCCATGAGCCAAGACTTTAGGGTCAGGCCCCCAGTACTACAGTAAGCTTGTAGAGTCCCTGTGCCCCTTTACAAGGAAGGTGGTGAGTGTCTGGAAGAAAAAATTCCATAGCTGTACTAGGCATCCGTTCATAAGAGTAACCACATTAATTTTAGCAAGATACTGATAAAGTGGCATAAGGAGGGCAGGGATCACTCCCAATGCAAACTATGGGTATGTCTACACTACGAGAGTAGTTCAATTTTACTTAAATCGAATATGTGGAATCGATATTGCAAAGTCGAACGTGTGTGTCCACACTAAGGACAGTAATTCGACTTTGTGAGTCCACACTAACGGGGCAAGCATCGACATTGGAAGCGGTACACTGTGGGCAGCTATCCCACGGTTCCCGCAGTCCCCGCTGCCCATTGGAATTCTGGGTCGAGCCCCCAATGCCTTCTGGGGGAAAAAAATGTGTCGAGGGTGGTTTTGGGTAACTGTCGTCATCCAACCATCACTCCCGCCCTCCCTCCCTGAAAGCGCCGGCGGGAAATCAGTTCGCGCACTTTTCTGGTCAGTGACAGCGCGGACGCCACAGCACTGCGAGCATGGAGCCCGCTGCGACCATCGCTGCAGTTATGGCCGTTGTCAACACCTCGCACCTTATCATCCACCTTTCCCAGAGGCAGATGCTGAGAAATCAGGCGAGGAGGCTACGGCAGCGCGGTGAGGACCTGAAGTCTGAGAGTGGCACAGACCTGTCACAAAGCACGGGACCCCGCGCCATGGACATCATGGTGGCAATGGGTCATGTTGATGCTGTGGAACGGCGATTCTGGGCCCGGGAAACAAGCATGGATTGGTGGGACCACATAGTGCTGCAGGTCTGGGATGAATCACAGTGGCTGCGAAACTTTCGGATGTGGAAGGGAACTTTCATGGAACTTTGTGAGTTGCTGTCTCCTGCCCTGAAGCGCAAGGACACCCGGATGCGAGCAGCCCTGACTGTCCAGAAGCGAGTGGCCATAGCCCTCTGGAAGCTGGCAACGCCAGACAGCTACCAGTCAGTCGCGAACCACTTTGGCGTGGGCAAATCTACCGTGGGGGTTGTTGTGATGCAAGTAGCCAACGCAATCTTTGAGCTACTGCTCTCAAAGGTAGTGACCCTGGGAAATGTGGAGGTCATCATAGATGGCTTCGCCGCGATGGGATTCCCAAACTGCGGTGGGGCTATAGATGGAACTCACATCCCTATCCTGGGACCGGACCACCAGGCCAGCCAGTACATTAACCGAAAGGGCTACTTTTCAATGGTGCTGCAAGCACTGGTGGACCATAGGGGACGTTTTACAAACATCAACGTCGGATGGCCGGGCAAGGTTCATGACGCTCGTGTTTTCAGGAACTCTGGTCTGTTTAGACGGCTGCAGGAAGGTATTTACTTCCCGGACCACAAAATAACCCTTGAGGATGTGGAGATGCCTACAGTGATCCTCGGGGACCCAGCCTACCCGCTAATGCCCTGGCTCATGAAGCCCTATACAGGCGCCCTGGACAGTGAAAAAGAACTCTTCAACTACCGGCTGAGCAAATGCAGAATGGTGGTGGAGTGTGCTTTTGGACGTCTCAAGGGGAGATGGAGAAGCTTACTGACTCGCTGTGATCTCAGCGAAACCAATATCCCCACTGTTATTGCAGCTTGCTGTGTGCTCCACAATCTCTGTGAGAGCAAGGGGGAGACTTTTATGGCGGGGTGGGAGGTTGAGGCAAATAGCCTGGCTGCTGATTACGCCCAGCCAGACAGCCGGGCGATTAGAAGAGCCCAGCGGGACGCGCTGTGCATCCGGGAGGCTTTGAAAGCTAGGTTCCACAGTGAGCAGGGTAACCAGTGACTGTTAAGTTTGTTTACAGAGAAGCTGAACCTGCCCCCGTTTCTTTACACGGTTAATGGTCACTATCCTCTCCAGTGACATACCCCCTTCATCCCCTTCCAACACACGTTTAAAAATAAAATCACTGGAATTTTGTTAATGAACCCCGTTTTCTTTATTACTGTTTTCGCGGGAAAGTGTTGAACCTGGGACGCAGACTGTGGTGGGGAGCGGGTGTAGTGTAGTGATGCAAAGGACGCTTCTAAACTCCAGGAATGACAGGCTCCGCACTGGTGGACTGGTGGTTTCAACGGAGCCTGCCAGCACTCCTGTTTGGGACTCTGTGTGTGGGGGCTATGTAACTTTGTGGCAGGGGGAGGACGGTTACAGATCCCCTGCTGCGTGGCTCTGTGATCCAGGATAAGGACCGCTGCATAAGATCTCTAACCGCCCTCCCCCACTACAAAGTCACATAGCCCCCCCCCCACACACACACACACACAGAACATGAAAACCACCTCCCAGACTGACCAAGGTAACTAGTGACTGCAATGTGTGTGTGCCCTGCTGCTGAACCTGCCCCTGCCTCTGTACCCTGGTAACAGTGACTGTCCTGTCCAATTACCAATCCCCTTCCCCCCCCTTCAGACAGACTCTCCTCTAAAAGAACATGATGGAAACAGTAATTAACAGAAACATATTTTTTAGTAGCAACTACACATGAAACTGGGGGATGAAACTGGGACGGGGGCTTGGGTGAGGCGGGAAGGAAAGGACTTGTCAAATTTTGGGGAATGAGAGCCTTCTGGTACTTGAGCAGTCTGCAGGGGTGGAGTGAGAGTTTTCACGGACTCTGCCGCCCCTCCTCCTTTGGACTTTGGGTGAGGGGGGTATGGGACTTGGTGGCGGGGGAGGGCGGTTACAGATATACTGCAGTGGGGCTCTGTCCTCCTGCCTCCGGTCCTGCAGAACATCCACAAGGCGCCGGAGCGTGTCCGTTTGCTCCCTCATTAGTCCAAGCAGCGTTTGAGTCGCCTGCTGGTCTTCCTGCCGCCACCTCTCCTCCCGTTCAATGTGTGATCGGTGGATTTGGGACAAGTTCTCCCTCCACTGGGTCTGCTGTGCTGCCTGGGCTCGGGAGCAGCCCATAAGTTCCGAGAACATGTCCTCCTGTGTCCTCTTCTTCCTACGCCTAATCTGCACTAGCCTCTGGGAGTGTGATGCCAGGCTAGGTCGGGAGACAGTCGCAGCTGTGGGATGGAAAAAAGGGAGTGAATTCCTCAGAAAGATAAATTTAGTTGTGAACAAAGAACACAGTCTTTCTCTGTGAACTAGACCATGCACAGCACCTATCACATGCGCACTCAGGACAAGGTCGAATTTTCGGCCTTCGCATTCAGTGCCTGGGGTCTTACAGTGCAGATCAGAGAAGCGGGGCAGGACACCGGAATTTGTGTAGCAGGCCGACATGGTAAGCCGTAGACTTGTGGCTGCTTAAAACTTTAATAGTAGCACTGGCCTCCTTTCACGTTGAAAGCAATGCCAGTCCCTGCTGCCAGCAATCCGGCAAGCATGAACTCTGCCCCTGTCCCACCCCCTCGCAGCTGTCCCAGGGAAAGATCCCTGTATGCTGCCCCTCTCCCGCCTCCACCGCGTGGCTCTAAACCGCCGGTTACAGTTCTGTAAAGGAACAGGCAAGCAGTCCCAATACTAACATTCCCCTACCTAATTCAAAGCAGGTCACCATGAGCGACATCACTCTGATGAGGATTTCAGAGACAGAGAAAGAAAGGATGCTTCGGGAAAGCCTGCAAAGACCAGGGCTGTATGCCGCCATGCTCTGCAAGGCAATGATCCCCGAGTACTTGCTTGTCTCCTGGCGCGGAAACGTTTCCTACCACGGAGGACCCAATAAGGCCGCTCTCCCCAGGAACCTGATGCAAAGGCTTTCCAATTACCTCCAGGAGAGCTTCGTGGAGATGTCCCAGGAGGATTTCTGCTCTATCCCCAGACATATAGACCGGATTTTACTGTAGCTGCACTGGCAGGGACTAAACAGTAGAGCGCCTAGGGCAAACCAATCATGCTAAAACGAACATTGTTAGATTTTTTTTCAGTAGTTGCACTGCCAAGGACTGAAACGTTAAGCGCCTAGGGCAAAGTAATCATGCAAAACCCATTGTTAATCTTGTTAATATTCCTGTTCTGTTAAAAATAAATGTTTACATGTTTAAAACACTTACTGGCTGATCCTTCCCCTGATTCTGTGTCCGGGTTAACGCCTGGGGACGGTTGGTAGGGGATCTCTGTAAGGGTGATGAAGAGATCCTGGCTGTCGGGGAAATCAGCGTTGTAAGCACTGTCGACTGCCTCATCCTCCTCATCTCCTTCCTCATCTTCCCCATCCGCTAACATGTCCGAGGAACCGGCCGTCGACAATATCCCATCCTCAGAGTCCACGGTCAGTGGTGGGGTAGTGGTGGCGGCCGCACCTAGGATGGAATGCAGTGCCTCGTAGAAACGGGATGTCTGGGGCTGGGATCCGGAGCGTCCGTTTGCCTCTTTGGTCTTCTGGTAGCCTTGTCTCAGCTCCTTGATTTTCACGCGGCACTGCGTTGCATCCCGGCTGTATCCTCTCTCTGCCATGGCTTTTGAGATCTTCTCGTAGATCTTTGCATTCCGTTTTTTCGATCGCAGCTCGGAAAGCACGGACTCATCGCCCCACACAGCGATGAGATCCAAGACTTCACGATCAGTCCATGCTGGGGCCCTCTTTCTATTCTGAGATTGCACGGCCATCTCTGCTGGAGAGCTCTGCATCATTGCCAGTGCTGCTGAGCTCGCCACGATGTCCAAACAGGAAATGAGATTCAAACTGACCAGACAGGAAAAGGAATTCAAATTTTCCCGGGGCTTTTCCTGTGTGGCTGGTCAGAGCATCCGAGCTTGGACTGCTGTCCAGAGCGTCAACAGAGTGGTGCACTGTGGGATAGCTCCCGGAGCTATTAGCGTCGATTTCCATCCACACCTAGCCTAATTCGACATGGCCATGTCGAATTTAGCGCTACTCCCCTCGTTGGGGAGGAGTACAGAAGTCGAATTTAAGAGACCTCTATGTCGAACTAAATAGCTTCGTTGTGTGGACGGGTGCAGAGTTAATTCGATGTAACGCTGCTAAATTCGACAAACTCCTAGTGTAGACCAGGCCTATGACTGGGAGAAACAGACGAGAGAAGTTGTCTCCTTTCTCTTTAAGCTTTTCAAAGACTATATTTTTGATTGACTTGATAAGTTTCAAAAGAACAAAACCATCTGCCGAGGCCACTTTGTATTACCCCAGCCTTCTGGCAATAATAGTCATCCAAGCTCAGTCTAACCACAGATACAACACGGGGAAAGAGATCATCATCATCACTCCCATAACCGCATTGGTCGTTGGGGCACCATCCCTGATGAGCAATCAACCAATTGTCTCCACCCCTGACGATTGTGCGTCAGTTCTTGAGTCTCCGCGAAGTCTATTCCTGGTCACTCTTTTATGTTGTCAATCCATCTCTTCTTCTGTCTACCTCTTCTTCTCTTCCCCTATACTGTCCCTTGGAGGATGATCTTGTTACATGGCCGTACCACTTCAGCTTGCGCTTCTTCAGGGTCGTCAGGAGGTCTTCATATGACCCAGTGCATTGGGTGATTATGTTGTGGACCTCTTCATTAGTGACATGGTCAAAGTAGGAGATGCCCAGGATTTTACAGAAGTATCTCATCTCTACTACCTGTATTTTCCATTCAAGTTCTGCCGTATGGGCCCATGTCTCGCACACATACAGAAAAATGGAGATGACCAATGCGTGCAGCAGTTTCAGTTTGGATTCCAGGGAGATGCTCTTATTCCTCCAAATTGGCTTGAGCTTTGCCACCGCTGCTGCTGTTTGCGCAGTTCTTGCCCGAATTTCTGCCTCGGATCCTTCATCAGTGATGACTGCCCCCAAATACTTGAACTGTTTCACAGTCTCCAGCTCTTGTCCACTGACAGTGATATGTGAGCTGATCCCATCACTTTTGTTTGTCTTCAGCTTGGTTTTCTCTGCACTGATTTCCATGCCATATTTTGCGGCGGTTTCATCCAATCGTTTCACAAGGTTGGCAAGTTCATCTTCGCTGCCTGCCAGGCCATCAATGTCATCAGCGAACCGAAGATTTGAGATTGTTCGGCCCCCAGTGCTGACTGTGCATATGTGATCTTCTAGGGCATCAGTCATCATGCGCTCCAAGTAGATGTTGAACATCACCATAGCCACGTGGACTGTAAGGACACTGAGACAAATAGGGAGGTTGAAAGAATTCACGTATGAAATGGAACAATACACCTGGCACCTCCTAGGAATCTCTGAGGTGGGATGGAAGAACTTTGGAGAGGTACTAATGGAAGAAGGCCATGTACTCTATTACAGCAGAGAGTACAAACATGTCAATGGCATAAGATTTCTTGTGCATAAAGATATCAAGAATTCAGTATTAGGATGCCGCCGCCCAATGTCCAGCAGGCTTATTTCCATCAGTCTAAAGGCAGTAGTGTTTAATATCACTGTGGTACAAGTCTGCAACAGACTAGGATGATGAGCAAATTGAAGATTTTTACAATCAGCCCCAAGACATCATTGATAAGGTACACAAGAAAGATATCCTGATTGTACAGGGAAATTGGAATGCTAAAGTGGGTATTGATACACAGCCAGATTGGCAAGATTATTGTGGCCCTTTCTGTAATGCGGTAACCAGTGAGAGAGGATTGAGACTTTTGAAGTTTGCCAGCTGTAAAAATCTGGTTCTTGCAAACATATTAGGAGCACGTAAAGCATCCAGATGATCAACATGGCACGCACCTAATGGTCTACATCACAACCAGATCGACTACATCATGGTGCAAAACCAATTTTGTTCCAGGATTAACAGAGCTAAAACAAGGAGCTTCCCCGGTGCTGATATTGGAAGTGATCACAACCTTGTGATGCTAAATTTTTGGCTGCGGCTAAGGAAAATTGTCAGGCCAAAGTTCACCAGAACCAAGTTTGACTTAGAAAGACTCAGAGACCGAAACATTGCAGAGTCATTCCAAGCAATGATCGGCAGAAAATTTGCCCCGCTGCTTGCGCTAGAGGGAGACGTAGAAACAATGACCAACAATTTCAATGTTGTAATGAATGAGGCAGCAATGGACATCCCTGGGAAACATCGTAAGAAGACAAAACCATGGGTCACAAATGAAATACTACAAAAAAGTGTGACATTAGAAGAGAACTTAAGAGAGACAAGAACAGCACTGAGGGAGCTGATAAATACAGAGCGATTGGCAGAAAGATCAAGAAAGGAATGAAGTTGGCCAAGGAGATATGGATTAAAAAACAAAAGGGGAAAGAGATGATGTTTAACAAATAGCTAAATCAAAGCAAAAAGGGGAATAATGAGTAGATTAAGATGGCAATAAGCGATTAGCAAAGGTCAAAAAAAGAAAAGCAAAAACAAAACTCAGTCATTGGGAACAGGGGATTCAAGGCAACATTTCTCGTTTCCACTTACTATGCAAAATCCAAGTTCCTACGCACACAGCCCAAAACAGAAACAAATGGGGATAAAACTAACAGTCAACAAAGCAACACAGGTCTGTAATTATCCAGACTGCAGCCTTTTAAAGGACCTTCTGCAGCTTCTGCTGGGAGCTTAATTTCTACCAGAGATTCAGCCAACTCTGCCAAGTGATTCTCCCATCTGCCTGAAGCTGAAAAGCCTCTGATGAAGGAATTCCTTTTTCTCTTTAATTAGAGCTTGGTTAGCTTTCAGGGGAGATTTCTCTCTCTCAAAGAGTAGATCTGATAAGGCCCATTGGGCTTACTCTCTATTTCCTTGCACTTAAAGAATAATTATCTTTCCAGTTGTTTGCAAACATGCTGAAGTTCTTTTGTCTCTAAACAAAACAGAACGTACTCTGTCAGTTTCTCATGTTGCTGTTAGCCATGGGGCAAGGAGAACCACTCTTCTCCCAGAGGTAGTTAAACATCTTTGCCCCCCTTGAAATACGACATGCTTGGGAATTGAGTCGGACACCGCGCCAACAAATAAGCAGTTCCGGTGATGTCGATCCTGAGGATTTCCTAAGGTTGCCACCGTATGAGCTCAATGTTTCCCAAGTGAAACATACCAAACAGAGATCTCTAGTGCCCTTAGTTCCTGGAGTCTTCTACTCTAGTCCTTTCCCTGGTCATCAGAAGCCTTGCTTGGTGGCTGTGCATAGAGAAATCATTTTTAGTATCCTTCTGATCCTGGTGGGAAAATTTTCTCAAAGAGGAGGTGTGAAGAGCATGGGAGATATTTGTATTATTTTTATGAACATTAGGTGCATCTCTATTTGATAATGGAGTCACTGCATGTTCATATGGCTCATATCTCCTGTAGGGAAGTCTAGAGCAGGGACCACACCCAAGTGGACTGGCTAAGGAGAAACGGTTGATGAATAGCGATGCTGTGATCTGGAGACCCAGTCTAAAATGGGGGTGAATCATGGGATTCCACTCATGCCAAATGTGTCATGGCAAGGAGTTGTTGGGAGTTTTAGCCATTTTGTTTTTGTCACTGACGTTTATCCTCCATTTTGGTGCACTGTCTTCATGCTTCGTTTGGCGCCCTTTTTGTGGTGTCCAATTTTTGATTGCTTAATGTTTATGTAATCCTGCCCAGCAACTGAGCAACGCACCCAATTTCGTGTGCAGGTCGCGGAGTCCCGCTCAGTGCGCCAGAGGTTGGCCCTGGCAGAAGTCACAGAATCAGAGACCTCCTGGACTACGACTGGGGAAACTGGCTGGATCCCCTGACGCTCGCTCAGCACATGGGGCTCTCCACTCTTCGTACTCCCCAGGGCGTACTTCAGGAGGTGAGGGCAGCCTTACTGCCCACTGCTGGGGTTTACCTCGACCGGATCTTGCAGGAGGGTACTCCCTGCCCACCCTGCACCCCAGGCCCTCCGGACCTTTTCATCGGGCCTCTGCCCCGTTAGCTCCCCCCGGCCATCCCACCCGCACACTGCGAGCCAGCTGCAGGATTTGCAGCCAGTTCGGTTCCAGACCGTGCCAAGGAAACATCTGTACACGCTCGTGCGCCACGTCCTGCATTTCCTCACCCTCGTGTCCCACCCCGATACGAAGTGGTGGGATCTATTGCCACCAGTTGAGGGTGAGGAACCCTGGTGGGCCAGCCTATGATCCACCTTGGTCCCACAGCCCACCGGGGATATCAGTTGGTGGCTCCTCCATGGAGCCGTGAGCATGGGCGTGTACTTGGGGTGGTTCACGCCCATCCCCAACGCCTGCCCCTTTTGCGGCGTGAGGGAGACCCTGGCACACGTGTACCTGGAGTGCGCTAGGTTGCAGCCCCTAGACATCCTTCTATGGTTTTGGCTGCACTTTTCCTCTCACCTTCTTATATACGCACACCCTATCCGTGGCGCCACAAAGTCGCGGGACCTCCTTGTCAATCTCCTCTTAGCACTGGCCAAAGTGGCCACCTATAAGACCAGGGAGAGGAGGTTGGCTGAAGGGATTTCCTGCGACTGTGCGGGCTATTTCCGATCCTCCCTCCGTTCACACATCCGGGCAGAGTTCCTCTGGGCGGCGTCCGCTGGCTCCCTTAATACTTTTGAGGAGCAGTGGGCACTGTCCGAGGTTCTCTGTTCGGTGTCCCATTAAAAACAAAAACAAAGAAACAGAGCAAAGGCAGGAAACTCAGACAAAAGAGCGGGAAAGGGTCACATGATCCTAAGTAATCTGCCTGGTAATGGGATATGATATAAGGGACTGACCTAGTGTGACAAGTTGTTGTCCACCCAGGAGGCAGCCCGTGTTCCTGCGTTCAGGTTGCACGGTTCTTCGAGAGAACATCAACCACCTACCATCATGGTGATGGTTACCTGCTCCAGACATCTGCCGTTTCTGATCCCTGGTGGCGTGGTCCTCAGAGTTCCCTGATCCTGGTTCCCTTTACGTGCAAGAGAGATAGAAGTGAACTGATCCCATCCAACCTATGGTCATCTAATTGTAATGTTGAGACTATTTGCATGTTAGCCCATTTATCCTAGATGGGCCTGGTCTTAATGCCCATTGTGTTTAGTAAACCATCGAGTTGTTTCCACCTGTTTTAGATCTGTTCCATACCTGCCTTATATCAGTTTTACCCTCCCTGTTAATAAACCCTACCTTGGTTTATCCTTTAAAGGTGCTTAAGGTTTTGGCTTTTTTACTGTGGCTATAGGTGATAGACCCTAATTCGGGGGAATCGAGCTTGATTTTGAGACCTGGGGTCCCTAAACATCTCTCTCTAATTTTCTTCTGGTAACAGGGCGTCCATGAGTTGACGGCGTGAGGGCTGAAAGGTACAGCTAACCACAACAGGCGGGTCTAACATCACACCCTGACGGTGGTCATAGCATCTGGACGGGAGGTCTGACTGAAATATCATCTTACCAGGAGTGATGTTGAAAACATCGTGGTATCTGAAAAGGATGGGTCAAAAAGCTGAATTCAAACTTCCAACTACACTCATAAGTAGAGCTGATCAACGTTTTCTCGTGAATTTTTTTTTTCTTTTGTATAATGAAAAACAGGATTTTGACCAAAATGACCATTTTTGTGGCAGCCCATCTGCAAGCCCCCTGTGCACTTCCACCAAGAACAGGGTGAGCACAGCCATTCTGGGGGCAAGCAGACCAAAGTCCCTAAATCCACAGGACCAGCTGAGCTAGGCCCAGGAGCACCAGAGCCAGTGCTCCTGTGCCAGGGTGCCAAACCATATCCAGAGCACCAATTTGCTCCTTCTAAGGAGAAAGAAAAGTCAACCCTGTATCCACCTAACGTAGGAAGTCTGCAGGGGACTGAGTCTTCAGAAGGAGGTAAAGTCTCCAAAGACTCAGGCCCAGCTTGTTCTAGCCCAAAATGAACAAGAGATCCAAAGATGCCTCATCTTCGCCCAACTCACCAAGTTCTCAGATGTTTCAGAGTCAGACACACTGCTGTTCAGCCATTCAGAACCCAAGACAGAGCCCAAAAAAGGGTGAATCCCAAAAC
Source organism: Terrapene triunguis (assembly GCF_002925995.2). Taxonomy (NCBI): domain Eukaryota; kingdom Metazoa; phylum Chordata; order Testudines; family Emydidae; genus Terrapene; species Terrapene triunguis. The sequence goes on along the minus strand of NW_020697707.1, from coordinate 3,638,177 downwards.
CCTGATGACTCATAAACCAAAACCAAAAAAGGAGGCTGCCTTCATTACCTCCAGCAGAGGAATCAGATCCATCTCATCAGAGAAAGAAACCAAAGAGCAATGCACAGAAGCCAAGAAGCAAATATTCTTCATCTGTCATCCTCTTCTTTCTCTGAAGATGGGGGGAACATCCTGCTCAGGCCCAGAAGAACCAAAGGAGAAAGCTCAAGAGAAACTCTCCCACTGACAAATTGGACACAAGGTCCACAGAGATGTAGATATCCTCATTCTGCAGCCTACCCTTGCTGTTTATGACCACAGGTGTGTCTAACCCCACTCTGGATAGTCTAGTGGCAATTTTCTGGATGAAATTCCTGATCTGATCCCCCACGTGGCCATGCAGAATTAATCCCTCTCTTGCCGATCTGTGCATCTCGGCAATTGATGTGGTGATCACAGCTTTGCCTTCAAATGGCTGCAATTGTATACAGGAAACCACATCCTCAAGAACATCTAGCAACTGCTGACATTTGCCATATCAGCCCTGACAAGTGACTTGACGCCGGTACACATGAAAGAAACACTAGTAAAACTTCTTAAAATACCATGATGATGGAAGCAGATGGAAAATGCTACTGCCTGAATTAAGATACTTGAATCCTCCCAGAATAGCAGTCCTGGGGCAAATCACTATGATTTGCAGTGAAAGACCCCAATCTGACAAATTGCAGTCGACCCCCATCTGGGCACACAGCCTAAAGGAAGTCATTTCGGCTCCACACCAACGCAGGAAGTCTGCCCACTCGCACAGAGCAGTTTGCAGTGATGTGATGTTAGGAATACACTGTGTGCCGGGGCCAAGGAATAGATCAAGAGCATGCAATTACAGGTGCTGCACATCAGCACTTTGGAAGCCAAACAAGATTGAAACGGTAAAAAATACGTTTGTTCGATAATTAAATTTACAGAGATGTTACCCTGTCTAATGAGTCACCTGACACCTTTATATTAAAGCTAGTTGTACTTGGATCTAAGTTATAACAACTTTTCCTTGTTTCAGGGAATTTAATAAATAGCCCTTAAAAGTAGGTGGAGTCTTGCAATTTTTAGGATGAATTCAAGGTTGATAGGCCTATATTCCAATGGAATTAATTTTTTTCATTTAAACTTCATCTGCCTTGTACCAAAGGTAAAGCAATCATCTTTTTCCTAGTCAAGCTGCAAGCCTTTCCTATTTTTTATTGGGAAGCATTCAGGATTGATCTGTTGTTTACACTAGAATGGTTTTCGGATAGCATTTGCTTTCCACAGTAGTTCTCTAGACTTCCCCATCAGTTTATTAGAATAGGCTTTTTCTCCCTATCTTTTATTACTGCAAATCAATATTTATCGAATATATTGTTACAAGTCCCTTGTAAATCTGGGTTGGTTCCTGAAGTTACCAGCTTTCAAATGTTGCCCAGAGCCTGCAGAGGGTATGTGCTAACTTTGGACAGCCTATCTTAAAAGGTTCTCTTTTTAAATAGCAAAATTAAATTAGAAATAAAAAATTGAAGAGCTGAATAAAGATCAAAGGAAGAAGAGTATTAAAGTTAATCTTCCTGAAGTCAGCAGCTTGGCCATATAATATTAAGTTACATGCAATTTAATGATTCAGAGTTTCACATTTTTCCGAGTATTAAAATCCATTCCAAAAAAATGAAATAATCATTTCCAATGGTTCTGTCTTAAGAGATTCAACCGATCAGATTAAAACTCGCTATAAGAGAAAAGGAGCATGCAGTAGGGTTAAAAATGACAGCGTATTTTAAAAGAGGAAACCAAAAGGGACTGCCCTATTGCAAAACAATCTGTTACAACACGCATTGGTGGATTTAATTATGCAAATTGGGTTCTATCCTGCCAAGGGGCAGATGATGAGGAGCGCATGGCTGCAGAGCATGGCATACTGTCACAATCCAGTCAGACCAATAAAACTTAGCAGGCCAGTAAGGATCCTACATGCAGAATATGTCATGAGGCTGGCTGGGAGAAATGCTGTTCCTTTCTGAACCACTTTTGTATTAGTGTGGTCCTGCCCAGAATCAGAGAAATTAGAGGAAGGCCAGATCTAGTTGTGCAGGTTTCTTCCTTACAGCGCATTGCCTAGCACTTGCTTCAACTTTCATCGAACTGCTCCAAGCAATCCAGGTTCCAGCACCGTCCTGTGAGAGCTAATAGATCTCACCATCAGGAGATTTTCAATCTAAATATTCCTTTTCCAAAGTTCACCCCGTTACTTTTCCACTCTATTCCTACGTGCTAGCCAAAACAACTCCTCCCTGCCCTTGGCATATAGGCCGTTGTTAATAATCATCTACAAATATTTAATTTAGATTGCCCCTGATCATGCTAGGTGCCCCGAAGAGTTCATGATGTCAATGGATGACCAGTCAGCAAATGTGAAAAATCGGAATATCTGGTCACCCTAATGGACAAATGATAGCATGGAAAAAGCAGCAGCGTGGTGAGCAGTGGAATTCTGCCTTTACTGAGAGTGGAAAGTAACCAAGCCACAGTGTGATAAACTGTTGGTACGTGATTTCCAATGGTGATCATCATCCATGGCTGAACTGCTGTCCATAAGATCCAAACCATTAGAAAGCTTCTAAGAACTAATTACGTTGCTAGACGCTCTTACATGTTGACATGGAGCCAGGCTTCTTCTGCTCCTTTTAATTTAGTTCTTAATTTCATAATACAAAGTTACACACACAAAAAACAGATACAATTATAGAATTTCAAAATACATCTAAAAATAGGAAAGGGACAAGCCAACAATTAGTACAGCCCCTAATCCGGTTCTATGAAGCCCTTACTAATTATGTAGTAAAGCACCACAATTTACATAAACAGACTAAAACGGGGGAGGGTGCAGAAATGTCCACTATAGAAAAAACTTAGATATCAAGAACAGCTCAAATATAAGACTGTACAATATGGTACAGCATTAGCAAGCTCACTGCGATGGCTTTGGGCTGCAGCATTCCAGAATCTGTTCCATTCCGTATGGAATTAGTGCCGGAGAAACAACAGAGACCACCAGAATAGGGGTGCACTTGAAAACAAACCTGCCTGCTTAGAATTCTTGTGTAAGAGTTTCCCAATAAGACCTCCCTCCACCAACATCCTGAACTTAACCACTTGAGTAGCCTTCTTGGACTTCAGCAGGACTGCTTGGGCACTTAAAGTTAAGCATGCACATAAGTGCTTTGTTGGATTGGGGGCCACAGTCATAACCCATATCAAGCAAGTTCTCCAAGTCCTGGTTCTACTATTTATTATACACCCTTGACTGCCTCACCTACTCTCTGCCCATTCACCCATTTCTCCTCCCCCCCTCATCCCCATCCTACCGAGGAGAATGTCTCTGTGGGCCATACAACAGGATGAGGCAGCAGGCTACTTGAGAGCAAGCTTCCCCCCACATTGAAGACAAAGGACAATTCAGCCTTTTGTGTCAGATCTGCTGACTCTAGCGCCCAAAGGAACATTTTACGACTCTTGGCTCCATTGAGTCACAAGTGGGATGACATCATTTTATGGATATTTATTCAAGAATGGGTTGCATTATGGCATGCTGAATTCCTCCTAGAGCTCCCCGGGACAATCTAGCTAACACCGGTCTATGCCTTAAGGGCACAATGAAGACTTGTGGGCTTGATCCTGCAACATTAAAGCCAATGGGATTTTTGCCATTGACTTCAGTGATGGCACAATTAGGCTCTTAAAAAGGCCAAGAAAAACACAAATAGTAGTAAATGCAAAGCAAACACTTGACTGAATACCTGGCCTCATGCCAAAACCTATTGTGTGATAAACTTCTTGTCACACCAATAGAGAAGCTACTATCAATAGTAAGAAAGTGGGGGAGGGGAAAGTGTGATTTGGGTCGGTTGCATTACAACTGTTCTATCTGTGGACACCAGCAAAGTTTTACATCACGTAACATATTTCAATTAGTTAGATTCCAAGTTATAATCCCAGGTTGTGACACTAATCACGTGATGTCGTGGACAATGCACGTGGGCAATACAGTCCCTCGCGAACGGGCTGGCTTCTGAGAGATGGTTGGAAGTTTTCTAACAGAACGTTCGTCCATCTGAAAATGCCCATTGGTCAAAACTGAAATGTTCATCAGGAACACGTCGATTCTGATGGAATTTCAGCACCCAAAGGGAAACTTGTGTGGTTCCCTGCCAGCTTGCCTGCCTCGCTGGTTCCTGGTGCTGGGGACCCTGAGCGTCTGGCTCTTCTGCAGCCTGCCAGGCAGACCACTGAGAATCTGGGACTGGAATTATCAAAAAAAATCTGTTTCGATTTCCCCCCCCCAACAAAATTTACATTCCCATTCTGCAGGAAATTTCACATTTCCAACTCTTCATTCAGAGTCGGAGCACATTTCTTTTTCAGAACCCCGCCATTTCCTGATGGACATAAATTCCAGTTCCAGCCTAGCTCTATGGCTTAGAGTCTTCAGTGCTCTCTTGCCCTCACTATTGCTCATAGTGCAATGAGCAGTGTCACGCTGTCGGGTGTGGCTCACGACCACGAGTGCCTACTTCAGAGCAGACTGTAGAAACAGGGCAGACACACCCCAAGATGGCGGTTTGTTCTATATCAGATTTCCCCCAAGCCAGTGACAAATATGAACTCCTCGATCACTGTAACAGTCCTACAATGGAGTCACAGGCACTCCCCTTAGACTCTCCAGTCTAGCTTGCTACCCAGACAAACTGGACTAGTGATAAACGGTCACGAACCAAACATCACACCCCATCAGGTTTCTCCCAGTCCCAAAAGACCAGTCACTTTCCCCAGACCAATTGGTCCTCCAGACCTTACACCCTGGCAGTCAATTCTGTCGGAAACTAACTAAAGATTTATTAGCTAAGAAAAAACATTATTGAGAGGTTAAAGCAGGTAAAATATATTAACAGGCGAGTCACAGTTTGTGAGTCCAAATGGTGGCAATGATGTCCTGTACTATGGTGGGATATGTCAGGGTTAACTAAAGATCTGGGAAGCTGCTGATGTGCTGACATGGCATTAGGGGGTAAAGGCAGAAGCAGGCCCTATTTCTTTGTTTGATAAATAAGTTGCCATATTTTCCCCTTCCCTGTTGCTTGTAAGAATTGATAAGCCTTGCAGCTGCATAAAACAATGTAGTTGTCTAAAGAATACCCTTTGTGTAAAAGAAGTATTATCTCCCCCTCCCCTTCCTTTCCCAACTACACAAGCATCTGGGCCGGCCTTAGCAAGAGTGGGGCCCGACTCCTGGGGGCAGGGCTTGCCACTGGCAAGCCCCGCCCCCAGGAATCTGGCCGAGCTCCGGCCGGGGTCACGGGGTTTGGGTCCGGGCCGGAGCCGCCGGGGCAGGGGCCGGAGCCGCTCGGGCCAGAGGTGCTCAGCCGGGGCCAGAGCCGGAGCCGCGGGGCCAGGCTGGCATCGCGGGGCCGGTGCCCCGGGGCCCGAGTCGGGCCACACCCAGTGCCCTGGGGCCCGAGCCGGGCTGGAGCCAGAGCCGCTGGGACCGGGGCTGGGGGTGCTCAGTGCACTCGGCCAGGGCCGGGCCGGTGCCCCGGGTCCCAAGCTGGGCTGGAGCGGCGCCCGAGTCGGGCTGGAGTGAGAGTCGCTCGGCCGGGGCCAGGCCGGTGCCCTGGGGCCCGAGCCGGGCTGGAGCCAGAGCTGCTCGGCTGGGGCCGGGCTGGTGCCCTGGGGCCCGAGCCGGGCTGGAGCCAGAGCCGCCAGGGCTGGGGGTGCTCGGCGCACTTAGCCGGGGCCGGGCCGGCGCCCCGGGGCCCAAGCCGGGCAGGAGCCAGAGCCACTTGGGCCGGGGCCGGGCCGGGCTGGCGCGCTTGGCCGGAACTGGGGCCGGTGCCCCGGGGCCCAAGCCGGGCTGCAGCCAGAGCCGCTGGGGCCGGGGCTGGGGGTGCTCAGCCAGGGCCGGACTGGGCCGCGCGTCCCCGGATCCCTCCTCGCACCCCCCCCCCGCCCCAGCTTACCTGCTGCTGCCCGCCTGCCCCTGCTTCTTTTCAGACTTCCCGTGAACATCTGATTCGCGGGAAGCAGGGAAGGGGGAGGAGCAGGGGGGCGGAGCGTTCAGGGGAGGGGAGGATGGGGAAGTGAGCTGGGGGCAGGGTGGACAGCTGTGGGGCCCTCTTAGGCGCGTGGCCCGATTCGGCCGAATTGGCCTAAAGCCGGCCCTGACAAGCATGGCCCCTTCCTCCCTCCCCTAAGAACCGCTGATTAAGGAAACTTGTAGCAACAAATTATTGCAAAGAAATGTATTTTCAAGGTAAAAATGCCTGTATAACATGGGAAATGTTGTGAACAATGGGGGACGGTATACTAATTGTATGGGTGTTTCTATTACTTAAGGGGTTAGGGAGTGTTGTACCAGATGTAGGCATTTACATACTAAATTAGATAAAAAGAGTGTGCTTTAACTAATCCAGTGCTTACTCGACAATTGGGTCGAGGGGAACAAATATCCCAATAAAGAAGCCCGTACTCAAATCCGCCTCTGGGTCAACCTGCTCCTTCTTCTTCTAACATACTTCTAACTTTCCCAAACTGTCTCTCTGGGGATCTCTGCTTTGCATCTGGCACACTTCCCTGTAGGAGTCCAGACAGTTCAGAGATACAGGCTCTTTCTTTGAATCCATATTTATAGCTTCTGCTGACAGAAAACAAGCTGACAGTGTCTCTACCCACATGAGCTTTTCCTTTGCTGATGGTGTGAGAGGAATGCACTTAGTCTTTTGACCTCCGACCCTTATACACAATGGCCATTTGCTTTGAAATGGTCCTTACGTTCGGTCCTTCATTAGCATTCCACAAGATTTCTTTGATGGGTTACTTAGTTACATGCCATGGAAATGTTGCCTGTTACATTATAAAAGAAACAGGTAAGTGAAAACAATAGAAGTAACATTCCGCTGTTTCATGAAGTTTAAATGTATAAGACACACTTATACATTTAACACTTGGATCTGTACTAACACACAAGTGAATTGGGCTGGGATTCTGATCTGAGCTGGCATCTGGTTTGCCAGCAGCACAGCTGTTAAAAGGTTAAATTTGATCATGAGAGTTTTAAGGGTTCAAGATTAGTCCCAATGGGTGAATCACAGTCAGACAAGGGTCTTGGGAGAAAAGACCTTGAGGATTTCTGCCTGCAAAGGGAGTTGTCCTTTAAGAAGAAAACCTCAGATCAGGAACTGAGAACATTGCTCAGAAATCAGGGCTTGAGGCCTCCCCCCCCCAAAAAATGTGCCATTTCCTGCTGGACGGAAATTCCAGTTCCTGCCCAGCCCTCCTACCTATAGGTTCCTCAAGACTCTCTTCATAGTGCAGCACATCTGCCTTTCTAAAATTGACCAAAACAACCAATTACTTCTCCTTTAGAATAAATGAGCTGCAAAAGCATCACAGGTTGGAAATAGTGAAAGATCATCCCACTTTGCTGTCTCACGCCCCCTTACGTTGTCTCCTGCTCTGCTAGCAGTTCACTGGGCTTGTGATGGCCTCACCAGCCAACAAGGAAAAGCTGTAGAGGCTGCTGCCACGTATTGCACAGTAATACTATCTAGGCCCTTCCTTGAACACTTTTCCCCTCGACATGAACAGTGTGAGAACCCTGCAAGGAGCAGCACTGCATTGCACTAAGGGGCAACCCACCTCCTGTAGAAACCAGAACTTCAGCTGTAGTCTAAGAGAGCCACAAAAGAGACACAGGCCTCTCAGCAAAGATACACTGAAGTTACACCGTGTTCTACAACATGACTGGAACACTTAGGCCAAGACATTTGGAGTTGAGACTCCCATCAGCCCCTAATTTTGCTACTTCCCCCTTCCCACACACGTACACACACCTGGTGTGTTCTGGTATTGCTGCTCATACAGAGGGCCAGATCAGGCGTAGAAACTATAGACAATGCCCCTTCTCAGCTTTTGTTGGGGAAAAGTAACTTCCTAGCTCTCCCTGTTGCAAAGAAAAGCTTGGAAAAGTATGAACGAAGCATTGACCCATGCCTGAGTCTGCAGACGTCCTGAGCCAATCCTTTGTAGGGACGTGAACATTCCTATGATGCATCTCGATGGAGCTTTAATGCCAAGACCCACTGCTCTAGGGGCCACTACCAGCACCATCATTCCCAAGGGAGAGCTTGCTGCTGCTCCGGGGGGGGGGGGGTGCAGGGGGGAATACAAAAACGGTCCCATACCCCTGCCTCTCTGGTAGGGGACGTGGCATATGGTCTCATATGGTCTCCTGTAAGGGCCTCGGAGGATGGAGTGATGTTACAAGCCACACATAGCTATTATAGAGCATTAAGAAAAGGGTGAAGTCCCCAACGCTGAATTCCTTTGCTGTTGTGAATGTAAACGGGGCCCTTACTGCTATTTTTTACATGATAAGGGCCATTGGAAGCTCTGCTCTTGAAAAGCGGGTGCTGAATCTGGGGAGGAACAGGTTTGCAGTTCCCCTCCCACACACCCTGGAGGGCAGCAGGTCGGGAGTGATGAGGGGAACAAGGGATTGGAACGTGGGGATCGTAAGCAAAGCCCAGACGATGGCTCTGGTGTCCCACCACCTGGGAGAAGGATGGAGACTCCGACTTCCCGGCGTAAGGAGTCCCCAGCCTCGAACGAGGGCTGTTGAACAGGAGGCTGAAGACAAAGGGGTGTGTGCTCTGTCACACTGTGGTCCCCAAAGGGGTGGTGCCTGAGGTACCCGGGTCACTGAGCGATACCACAACCAGTGACTACTGGCCAGGCTGGCACAGGTCTGAGGTAGAGCCAGGGCTGTTTTGCCAGGGACTCCTGGGAAGTGTGTGAGGGCGCGTCGGGAACAATTGCTGTCTGACACCCAAACCGGGCAGGGTGCGTCAATTGGCAGCTCTTCTCCCTCCTGCTCTCGGGTGAGGAGGCAAAGAAGGCTCTGTAGGGGGAGGGTCGCGGAGACTGGGAGGCACTGGGAGAAGCGTGGCAGTTAGCAGAGTGCTCTGGGGGGCCAGCAGTGGATGAAGCGCACAGGGCCCTCGCTGCTGAAGCGCCTTCAGTGCTTGCCCTTGAGCCGTGGGACGCACGGTGCTAACACGCACAGTACCGGACACAGTTGCTGTTCCCCCCCCCGGTGACATGACAATGGCAGCCATTGGCTAAGGCTGGTGCCTCTTCATATAGCAGGGAAAAAAACTTCCGTGAACTTGAAAATCAGGTGGTGGGGACCAACTCCGACAGGTGTCGATGACGTGGGCCCTGTGATGCGAGCCGAAGAGTCTCGTGCAGGTTGTGCTATTGCTGCTGGATAAGAGAAATCGAACACAAACACGATCCCAGGTGCTGAACATCAGCCAAACCCAGCTACCCCTCCCCCTTTCCCCTCCAGCAACCCCTACTGGGAGCGGCAGGGGGCTGGAGTAGCTGGGTGACTCCTTCATAACCAATGCAGCACTCGCGCACATCAGTTCCTACAGAAATCCTCTCCTGGAAGCGGCTGGGGACTGATTCTCTGCGAGCTCCAAATTCCCATAGCATTCCCAACATTGCCATCTGCTGGGCTATTGGAGATGTGCCACCCGAAAGCCCTCCAGTCAGCACTTTTACCAGCCAGATCAAAATGCCAATACAGAGCCTTCTAATCCACATCTTTGACCCTGGTCTTCTGTGGTATCCCTCCATATCCCCCGAGGTCATATGTTTTATTGGACCAACTTCTGCTGGTGACAGAGGCAGGCTTTCGATCTTGTCTTGAGGAAGAGCTCTGTATAAGCTCAAAAGCTCGTCTCTCTCACCAACAGAAGTTAGTCCAATAAAAGACATTACCTCACCCAACTTGTCTCTCTAATATCCTGGGAGCACCAGGCTCCAACACCACTACTAATACATGGTGACAAAAGCCACCCTCTTTGCAGTGTGACAGGAATCTTGGTAGCTATACGAGCAGTTTTGTAGGCCACAAAAATAAACGAATGCCAGCAATACTTAGCACTTTCCATTGTCCCAGGGCTTTGCAATCATTAACTAATTAATGTTGAAACGTGGACATAAAAGAATATGTTCCAGACAGATCTATTTCTTCCAGATTTTGCACAGACAATACTAATCCAGAGGCAACAATTTATACCATTCATAGCCAAGTTATCAGCTATAGTACCCTTTGATGTGAATGCATAACTCTCCTTAGGTTCAATGATATAGGGGCATCCCTGTGTGATTTGCCATCATCCGGGGGTCAGATGTAGGTTTACAAATTATGACATAGCAGATAATTCTCTTGAGGTACTTTTTAAATTAAAATTGGATGTTTTTTCTATAAGATGCGCTTTAGTTCAAACAGCAATTATTTCCAGGACGTCCTATGTGACACAGGAGGGCAGACTAGATGAGATTACAGTGGATCCTTCTGGCCTTAAAATGTATGAATCCGTGATCTAGTCAGCCTGGAGAAGTCATTGCCACTAGATATTGCTAAGGGCAAAAGCTTAGCAAAATTCAAGAATGGGATTGGACATTTACATAGGAAACAAGAATATCCAGAGTGACAATAGCAAAGTTTGGGTTTTTTTTAAGTTTGGGAAGGGAAAGAAACTCGTGTTTCAGGTCAAAAGTCAACTGCTAACTATCCAAAATTCTTATTTTAATTCAACATTAAGGTGGAGAAATCAAGGATTTAAAAGTCAAGAAATGAAATGTTAAGATTGAAAGCTTAACTTCATGCCTTGAAAATATGGTCCCGTCTTCATTCAGGGCCTCCCAAGAGCTTAACAACATCCTCCAGGAAAGAGAGGGAGGCCAGATGTGATAGTGCTGAGACTGGCTGGTTTAAACGAAAAGAAAAACTTTCATGGTTCTGAAGCAGAAAGGACAAAACTAACAGAGCTTCTCCTGCTCTCTTCAGTTTACTTTCGGATAAAGGCAAATCAATACACACTTTAAGACTTACCTCAGAAAGATCAGCATTGTTTAAGGTCAGAGCACAACTCCCACGCAGTCTGAGGAGGATGTGTGCCTTCGCTGTGTGGGGGTCAGTCCAACCCCGGAGGCAAGAACAGTTGACAATAGAGTCTTCCGGCCAGGAGAGGAGGTTTTGATCTCAGTTAAGTTAGAGATGCAGGATGAACAATAATTTCCTCAAACAGGTTCATTATGCAGTACATAATTGAGCATTCCATTCTTGAACTCCTTTTCTTGCAGACAATCAATCAGATACTTTCTTGGCTCTGATTTCTCTCTCTTTTTTGGGGTGGGGGAAGGGAAACTCATTTCTTTTTCAAGCATCCCCCAGGAAGCTTCTCGTAACCAAGACAGAGTGTTTCTTTAATGGAAGATGCATCTAGCCAGACCATTTGTCCAGACATATAATACACATCTAGATTAGAAAGAGGACAAATATATATGTTTTGCTCCTTGATCAAACACTGCTTAGTAGCTGTAACTACTCAGCAAACACAAATGGGATTTTATGTCCTCAGAGATCCTATTGGTATCCAGGAAGTGGGTGGGCGGAAGCTAAAGTACCTCCCCCCCAGCCTAAGGGGAGGATCCACAGGACCTGGAAGCCAAGTGATTCTGGGGGACAACTAATAAAATAACAGGGACAGGAATGCAGTCAAGGGTCAAACGAAGGGAACCTGACGGGGACACCGAGCCCAGAACCCCGGACAGCGCCCACTGCTCCTCGAAGGCATCAAGGGAGCCAGTGGACGCCGCCCAGAGGAACTCTGCCCGGATGCGTGAATGGACGGAGGATCAGAAATAGGCCCCACAGTCACAGGAGACCCCGTCGGCCAACCTCCTCTCCCTGGTTTTACAGATGTCCATTTTAGCCAGGGCCAGGAAGAGGTTGACTAGGAGGTCCCGTGACTTTGTGGAGCCATGGATAGGGAGTGCGTAGAGATCACAAGCCATCACTAGGGCAGCATCGTGTCACACAAGCCACCTCTGGGTGCTAAGCTAGTTCAGAAGGAGAACAGCACTTCTGGAATAAACAGGCTTCCCTCTAATCTTAGCAAATTGGCTTGCCTGAATCTCTGATTTCATGAATGGAAATATCTTTCAACCTTAATCTTAGGATCACTCATGACCATGACAGTAAAATATTTGAGTTGCTTTATATTTGGGACAAAGTATGACTTAAGCATGAGAAATTCTTGCCGTAAAGTATGATGAGCCATTAAGATCAATTATTTCTTACGTCCATTGAATATACTGGGTTCTGTCCCTGGGCTAATGGCCCATATCCTATTTGTTCTATTCAAGCCAAACTCTGAGCTGTAAGGGTAATTCCACAGTGTTATTTTCGTGCATTTTGTTCATTAAGATTATGAAACTTCTTCTCAGCGCTATACTGCGTGGGTGGACAAATTATGGATACAACTGATGACACAAGATTCTGGTGCAATGTAACATAGACAAGAGTCTTGCAGAAGTTAAAAAAAGACAGATCATATTGAGCAACTCTTGCTAGCTTTAAAGCACATTAGCTGCAATGGTAAACAGAGCAATAAGCAATATGCAGTATAATTAGGTTTGCCAAGTTGGAATCAATTGCTGAAATCTCCCCCAGGTATCAGTAATGTGCTGCATCCTTGGCTTTAGGCTATAGTGAATCTTATCTAGAAGGGACCCACTTCAACTTCAGAGTATTTGGGGTAAGCAGGAGGAACAGCGTCCCCATGTCTTTTTTAGGCAGCATAAGAGGCTAATATGGGAAAACTGAAGTAGTTGAAGCCTAGAAAAGCTCTTCAAATAGACCTCAATGACACATAGAACCATAAGTATAGGCAAAGGAAACAGACACATCCTTTACTGATTAAACGAACAAAGGATTTTAAAGATAGGACAGGACTGAAATGTGGTCAGGTAACCTCCGTGGTAAACTTTTAGGGGACAATGAAGTAAGTTTCTTTGATATGACCCAATCAAGGTGGCCCTAGTTAGTCAAACGTATGTACACATGCCCATTTCTCCGCCTGTATCATATCCCATCACAAATGATACAAAACCACCTCGCTCCATGCAGATACCACAATGATGGGCAACCTTGTAAAAATGGATAGAGCTGCCGGGACTGGAGAGCTCAGACATCTTCTTTCACCATTAGTGTTGAGCTGACTGAGGAGGGATAGTGACCTGTGCTGTCCTATCAGCCCAGCATGTTAGAGATGCTGCACCAGCCACCTCTCAAACCCCTGGGAGAATTCAAGTGAGTTGGGAGTCAGCTCTTTAACCGTCCCCACAGACCTGTAAGGATCAGTCAGGGAATGAGGGACAAGCAGCATGTGACCAGTGGAGCCTCTTCCCTCACAGACACAGGTGACTTGATCCCTGGCCAGGTGAGCAGGTGCCCAGCCCTGAACTCCTGGAAGATGATCCATTCCCCAGAAGCCAGGTCAGCTTTGGGGTTGGATTCGAGGCCGCGTGTGAGTGATAATGGAGCAGCAGCACAGGGGTGAGAATCTAGTGCTGCTGCTCTTGCCTTTCTGTTCAGGGGGGTGATGGGTCCCAGCTGGGGAAGTTACCTGGCAACTGGGGGGCAGTGTCACAGGGCATGGGGCTGGAGGTAGTAGGCATCCCAGGCTGAATCCCTCTAGATTTGGTGGCAGTGTCCATCCCAAAGGCAGAAACACCCCTTCGATGGGGTCTCTGGGCATCCCCAAATGCTCCCAAAATCCCCTCCATCCACATCTCTGCTATTTAGGGAGGACCTTCTGAAATGATCCATGCCTCAAGGTGGGAGATCAGGTCAGAGAGACTTCACTCTGCTGCTCCTTCTGGGGCCAGTCACAGCAGCTGACAGGGCCGGCTCCAGGCACCAGCCCACCAAGCTTGTGCTTGGGGCGGCACTCCGGCCGCCGGGGAGAGCGGGGCCACGGCCGGGCTCGCCGCCCTCCCCCCGGCGCTCTGGCCGCCCTCCCCCCCGGCGCCCTCCCCCCGGCCTCCGGGGGGAGAGCCGAGCCCTGGCCGGGGCTCACCGCCCTCCTCCCAGGGCTCCAAAGATGCAGGCCCAGCACTATGGCAACCCCGAGGATTCCAGGACGGAGCAGCCAGGTAACAGATTCCAATGACAGGGGCTGTTGTGACCTGGGACCCCGTTGGCATTCAAGCCATTCCGAACTGGAAGGGTCACTTGGCCCCATTGCCCATCCTGAGGTTTTGTTGTGTCTCTAACACCCAACAGATCAAACTGCACTTGCACCTCACCAAGCCCTGTCCCTTCCAGCCAGGCCAGCTAGCAGGGGGCGGCTGCACCAGAGACCTCACCAAGGTTTGCACCTTGGACAGCCTGATGAAGAGGCTGGGCAGGTGAACACTCTAAGTCCGGGGACATCAGCCCAGAGCTGTAGAGCTCAACAAGGGTTAAATTAAAGGGGCGGCACAGTTCCCTCCCATTTGCTACGTGCCAATGGCTCCCATCCGTTCTGAACAACCAGGAAGAGAAAGGTCCATGGCACTTGAGAACAAATGGGAACCTGCAGGGAAGGTAACTGAACCTGGTGACTGCACAGGTTGCCTGAGTTGGGGTTCCCAGAATTGCCGGAGTCTCTCTCCCAGTAAGATCCATGCACCTGAGTCCTGTCAATAAATGACACCCAAGCTGGCTGACCATCCCTTTCTCAGACCCTGGAAATTAACTGAAAATCAAACTCCGCTCAGCTGAGGCAATGAGACTTAGAACATCAACCCCACTAATGGTTTCACTGCTCAAAGCCTGCCAGGAAGAGGATGAAGGATCGCCGTACCTACATAAGGTGCACCGATTGGCCGTTGAGCGCTTGGGTAGGCCTTCAACGGCGCACAGCTGGGCTGCCCGGGGGGATTGACAACAGTGCCTTGAGGTAGGTGCAGTCTTCCCTTTTTCGCCAGTCCTAGCAAGTTTTCCTTTCATTAGCGCTTTGCAGCTGGCTGCTTACTGGGAACCAGCAGGAGCTAGCGCCGAGTAGGCCATGGGGCTGAAGCACCTGCTGTGACTGCCCTGACACATGCTCTGCCAAGTAGCCAGAGACATCAGGTGGCCCCCAGCACTTCAGAGACCTCATGGGCAGGGACAGGGACACGTACTCCGGGTTTTCACTCGACCGTTGGCCAAAGATTTGAAAGAAAACACACACAAACATTACACATGAATTCCCTCCCGTCCCTGGGAGTCTCTGCAGGGCTCATGCTGCGTGGGTAGTGGAGACACCCATACGCGTCTTGTTTTTCTGTTCGTTTTTAAATTTTCATTGTACAATGGTATACGCTGCTCTAGTGTGTGCATGTGTTGTGAGACATACCAGCCACCCACAAGGGCTATCTTCTCACAAAACACACACACACACACCAGGGCAGATTATTCTATGCACCTTAAACCAAGGGGTAAAGAAATAAGGATAGAGGCAAGACCACAGAATTTGGGTTTATACACCAAAAGTGCAGCTTTTTGGTAAGTCACGAAGGAGTTACTGAGGATCAGTAGCTAGAGTTGCTATACTAATTTTACACCAGCTGAAAATCTGGCCCTGAAAACACAGCGAGTGTGTAATCCAATAGAAAATAGCTCTCTCGCAGCTTTCCATCTCAAAATCATCTCTTTGCCCGAGGGTACGTGGGCCAGGACCCCGTAACTATTCCCGCATGTTTTGCCGACAGCCATGGAACCTTAATTTCCTCCTTAAAACACTAAGCAAAGGCAGCTGGGTTTAATGCTGCATCTGAACCACACCACTTTTGACCCAAGCATCTCCAACCACAGCACTGCAATGTCATAGAATCATAGAATAGGGTCCTCAGGAGGTCATCTAGTCCAATCCCCTGCTCAAAGCAGGACCAACCCCAACTAAATCATCCCAGCCAGGGCTTTGTCAAGCCAGGCCTTAAAAACCTCTAAGGAAGGAGATTCCACCACCTCCCTAGGTAACCCATTCCAGTGCTTCACCACCCTCCTAGTGAAACAGTGTTGCCTAATATCCAACCTAGACCTCCCCCACTGCAACTTGAGACCATTACTCCTCATTCTGTCATCACCAGTGGTATGAGTCCCGCTCCTGGTTTAAGACATAAGCCGCCTAAGCTTCTCACTCCGAGAGAGGGTACTGCCAGCTGAGCCCCTTCGACAGAGTGATGGGTCTCTTACGGGTTGGGGATGTGGTAATGGATACACCTGGGTACAAAGACTGTTTCCTTTGAAAGTTACTGCCAGTCTCATGTAAATAAAGAGCAGAGGGAACCAGTGTCAGGAATGAGAAACAAAGGAAAGGGTCTCTAGAAATGCAGCCTGATGAAACACTTTGTGAAAGAAGTGGCAAAAGCACATGAAGCTGGACTGAGTTTAACTGAGAACAGGTAAATACATAAGAGACAGCTCTGGGATTGGGTTCGTAAATCCCCACCCTCCCATGTTCAGCACATGGGGACTTCATTTTATGTTAGCAAATGGCAGGAAAATTATCGCCACTGGGTCTGACCCAGAGAGGTGGAAAGTGGGTATTTCAGCCAGGGGGAGAGCAGGAGCAAGAGCTTGGGAAGCTGTAAAGTCTGAGGAAGGCTACAAATAGATTAAAAGCCGACTACGTCTATTGTTCTCTGCACTTGAGGATGTGCTGTGAGAACTTAAGAACTGGGCCTGCAAGAATATTCTCTTGTCCAGAAGGGCAGCTGGCATGAATAGTAGCCTTAGGGGCTGAAAAATAAACCTAGAGGAAGCTATTACCACTTAGCCCCAAACACTGACTCAGATGGACCACTCCCATGAGAATAGCTCTTGGTGTGCCTAAGTCCCTGCAGGATTTGGCCCAAGATTCATAGAAGACCTAGTCATTAAAGTGCAGCCCTGGCCCTGCTGCATCTCCTGCACAGCCTGGCCTGAGTGCCTAGCACAGAGGCCCCACACATCAGGGTGCCGGCTCTCTCCAGCTGACTCAATCAACAAGGACAATCAAGGCTGGCCACCAAGAATCTGTCCATAGAAGAGCTGATTGACTCCGTTTGATTTTTCCCTCCTCCTCCCAGATTTTCAATCCACAAACATTTTCAAGATGAACTTTTTGTCCTGATTCAGGAAAGGAATAATTTCTGAAATCTTTCTGAATTCTTTTGGAACAGGAAAACCATGAACCACCCCATTCTAGTCCCTGGGGTCCGTCAAAGCAAAAATCCCCCGTGACAACCAGAAGCAATACTCTTCCACAACCCACTCTCAGTTCCCCCAAGAGGCATCTTCTCCTGGGAAGAAAACAGCTTGGAGACCCCATAAAGCTACAGTAACTCCTCAGGTTCCAGCCCAGGGAATCATATGGGTAATTTCTGCTGTGAGGCCAGGAGATGAATGGATCTGGAAATTGAACTCTCTCTCTCACCTCTAGAAGTGGATCCTTCAGAAGATCACAGCAACCCACCAGCAGGGGGTGCTGTGGGGGAGCACACACTGCCATGGCTTGGGCTAAAAAATCCAGGGTTTACAAGCCGACACATTTACTGCAGAGAGGAGATTTTGAAATAGTCCTTATTTTAACGTAATTGTCTGTATACACAGAACTCATGATGTTGGAGGATGGGATAAAGGTCACATCAGCTTAAGTTTGAACTTGCTGCATTACTCCCAAGAGAAGCAGCAACTACTGAATAACAAGCCCATCCCTAACACATGCTACTGAAAAGGTGATACCACTGCAGCAGGTCATCAGTATGCGGCATACATTTTATGGGGCGGGAAACATTTTATGAATGTTTCCAACGGGGTTTTAGAATGATCTTGCAACTCTTTCCAGCATTCCCCACTCTGATGAAAAACCAGAAGAAAATGCTTTAGTTACCATGAGACCAACTCTACTCAGGGGTGAGAACAACATTTGAAAGTTACGATAAATATAAAACATCCCTAAAAAAAGAACCAAAACAACTCCTCTGCATAAGAATGCCATGGCTTTAAAGTCCAACATTTTGGGAGCTTTTGAGCCTAGAAGCATTTGAAAGATAGGAATCTCGCCCTTCCAATGGAACCAGGCTCCCATGTATCCATTCAAAAAGGACCACAAGGCATCAGACCTTAAACCTGCCTCTGGACAGTTCTCTCTTCAGGGCAGGGACCATTTCTCATCGTGTGTCCATACCACATATTGCCCAAGGACACCCAAACTCAGCTGGGACCTCATGCTCTAGTGTAATGGAAATTAATAATCTGTCATCCAGGACTAATACCACCTATCCTGGGCCTCGGGCCAGTGCTGGTTGTGTGGTGGGCGAACACTGCAATCCCACATTTGTGGCAAAAGAGGGAAAGATTTCATGCAAGGTGTTTTCTTTGAGAAAGTCCTGCTGCCAATGGGGGAAGGAGGGAAAGGGCAACACAGGTGCCCAGAGAGGCATGTGAAATGCTTTGTCGGCCATGGCTCTGCAATTCAACACACAGCTCTCGCCTCCAGAGCACGTGCGAGCTCATGCACAGAGACAGCATTCGATCCATAAACACAAAACTGTATGAATACCGGTAATGTTGTTTTCTTGTCCACATTTTGTCATAACAAATCCGCGCCTATCGAAAAACAAGACAATCATCTTTGCCAGCACAGATTCATTTTATTATTGATTCTTCGCTGCCGAGGGAACAAACCTGGCTTTGAGATTTAAATTTACTTAATTCAATTGTTTTTCTATTGCTACTGGATGAGACGAAAATTGAAGCTTCTCTTATTTATGACTCACGCAGGCTGCTCTGAGTTTGGAGCTTGAAAACCTTATTTCCTTAACAGCAACATGGAAACCTGCCACAGGCTGCAACAAATCTGAATCTTAACTAAAGCTCTGACAGTTGAATCCAAATGTGCGCTCCCCAGGAGACCAGCAAGCAACAACCAATCACCATACCTCTCCTGAACAGGACCCCCACCTCTCTAATACCACTCAACTTCCCCTTCCAGCCCATGTCTCTCGCTATAATATACCACTAACTCTCCCCTCTTCTTCAAGTCCCCTTTCCTTGATGATCCACGGGAAGTAGCAGGTCTGCTAGCCTCACTCCTGTATCTCGGACTGTTAACACCTTGTAGCTTCTACCATGGTCCCACCATCTTCCTTAAGATCTGAAAGAGATGGGAGGCGGCCAGTGAAGATGGGAAGTCCCACATGAACGCTGCTCCCTTCCACACACCAGTTCTCTTCTCTGCAAGCCTCCAGTGAAGTCTCTCTGCAACCCTTACTCCACACGCCTTGTCTGAGGTAGAGCTGGGAGGGATGCCGAGCTCCTCTAGCACTATTTGCACCGGGCCACGACTGCCATTGAACTAAAATCTCACAACACGGCACCGAGACTCAGCCACCAGGCCCAGCAGACCGGCTTATGGAACTGCCAGGCCCCAGCACGACGCTGAAGGACAAAACACTGCCATTCTAAAGAGAAGTGATACAGTGATACACGGGCAGGGTAACTAGAATCCTTCGCCAAGTTCTAAATGTTTTTCAGGACTCCATGTTTCTCTCATCCTAGCTGAAGGTCTCTTTGAAGTTGAAATTACTTGAATTCTAATATGTCAACGCAGGCAATATGCAGTGACTGTTCCTACGGGGATACAAAATGTGCACATCCTACTACTTCAACTACCTCGTCTCCCTCAACCTCGGCTGCTTCTTTGTCTTACCCATCTGGGACATCTTTTCTTACATCGTGAACGCTTTTGGACAGAGACAGTCATTTATCATATATTTGCACACTACCTAGTGTAACGGGACCCAAACCTGTTTGGTATCTAGACGCTGCCACAATACAAATGTTTAATAATAACACATTCGCATATCTCTTTGCAGCGTATCTTCCAAGTCCTGGGCAAACCCATCTATTTTAGATCATTATAAGCTTCGCACTACAGTAACATCTGCCAGAATCAATAACGTCAAAAGGTGGACATAATTAAAACTCTTATCATTGCAATTCTCCCAGGAATCGGCTTTGGCACACTGTTTGCTGTAGCTTGGAACAGAGCTCGTCCAGTGGGCTCAGATTCCTATCTAACCCACTGTCGTTTGTGCGCGAATGTTTGAAATCACTGCAGTCAGGTAATGCAATTTGCTTTCTTTAATCAACAGTGTTCCACTACCCTGAAGTTTGAGGCGTATGGAATCCAAGCACAGACCCATATTTTAATCGCTGATTTCTGTTGTTAATACAAGCTAAATGAAAATCTCACATCCAAACATCCCTAAACATTGGAAGTTTTGAAATCCTGATTCAGGTCTGAATTTTGCGGCTTGGGATCACAGCTAATAAAAACTAAATCTTCAGCTAAAACCTGAATGGAATATTTTTTAAGATTCTGAAAACTGGGGCTTGTCTCAACTTTTGGGGGGGTTGATTTTCAGATGCCTTTGTGATCTCATGTGTGGACAATGACTCAACCGCGAGACAGGCTGTTCTCCAATTAATTCTGTCTCAGTTTAAAACAGGACACACTGTCCTGGAAATCTCAAAAATTTCCTATATGGTCTCTCAAAGCTCTGATCTCACCAGAATTCTGAGAATCTTAGCAGAATAAGGATAGCTCAGTGGTTTGAGCCTTGGCCTGCTAAACCCAGGGTTGAGAGTTCAATCCTTGAGGGGGCCATTTAGGGATCTGGGGCAAAAATCTGTCTGGGGATTGGTCCTGCTTTGAGCAGGGGGTTGGACTAGATGACCTCCTGAGGTCCCTTCCAACCTTGATATTCTATGATTCTAAGTGCAGCTTGTATCTATTTTGACTTGTTCTGTTGTCTCAAAATACAATGAAGACTGTTTCGAATCATAAGTCTATTGCTGGTAATTTGAGTATGAAACAAAATGGACACATACCTTTGATTGCTTATCTAAGCTGAGCCAGTACAACACAACTTGTCCTCTCCACTTATGCTTTCCCCTAAGATGGGATGGAGTCCTACTGGATTCCTTAACTACACAGTTGCAGCTGGTTCAACCCTCCTGACTCTCCAATGTAGCTCACTGGATAATTGATGGATGATGTTCAGGAAGCCAATATTTGGCTTGTAAGCACACACACAGGGTTAAGTATACACTGACATGGTAAAGCTGTGTGTCTTCATACTCCTCCAACGGGGAGTCTTCATTTCCTTTCAAGAGAAGGAAAATTATTTGATTTATTTCAAATAAAAAGCTTTACCCTACAGATATGGTGGGGCAAGAGGAACCTGTCCAATTCCATTTTCTCTATTCCCCTCCTAGGGTATGTCTACACTACGAGGGTATTTCGATTTTACTTAAATCGAATATGTGGAATCGATATTGCAAAGTCGAACGTGTGTGTCCACACTAAGGACAGTAATTCGACTTTGTGAGTCCACACTAACGGGGCAAGCGTCGACATTGGAAGCGGTGCACTGTGGGCAGCTATCCCACAGTTCCCGCAGTCCCCGCTGCCCATTGGAATTCTGGGTTGAGCCGCCAATGCCTTCTGGGTAAAAAAATGTGTCGAGGGTGCTTTTGGGTAACTGTCGTCATCCGACCGTCACTCCTGCCCTCTCTCCCTGAAAGCGCCGGCGGGAAATCAGTTCGCGCACTTTTCTGGTCAGTGACAGCGTGGACGCCACAGCACTGCGAGCATGGAGCCCACTGCGACCATCGCTGCAGTTATGGCCGTTGTCAACACCTCGCACCTTATCATCCACCTTTCCCAGAGGCAGATGCTGAGAAATCGGGCGAGGAGGCTATGGCAGCGCGGTGAGGACCTGAAGTCTGAGAGTGGCACAGACCTGTCACAAAGCACGGTACCCCGCGCCGAGGACATCATGTTGGCAATGGGTCATGTTGATGTTGTGGAACGGCGATTCTGGGCACGGGAAACAAGCACGGACTGGTGGGACTGCATAGTGCTGCAGGTCTGGGATGAATCACAGTGGCTGCGAAACTTTCGCATGCGGAAGGGGACTTTCCTCGAACTTTGTGAGTTGCTGTCCCCTGCCCTGAAACGCAATGACACCCGGATGCGAGCAGCCCTGAGTGTCCAGAAGCGAGTGGCCATAGCCCTCTGGAAGCTTGCAACGCCAGACAGCTACCATTCAGTCGCGAACCACTTTGGCGTGGGCAAATCTACCGTGGGGGTTGTTGTCATGCAAGTAGCCAACGCAATCGTTGAGCTACTGCTCTCAAAGGTAGTGACCCTGGGAAACGCGCAGGTCATCATAGATGGCTTCGCCACGATGGGATTCCCAAACTGCGGTGGGGCTATAGATGGAACTCACATCCCTATCCTGGGACCGGACCACCAGGCCAGCCAGTACATTAACCGAAAGGGCTACTTTTCAATGGTGCTGCAAGCACTGGTGGACCATAGGGGACGTTTTACAAACATCAACGTCGGATGGCCGGGCAAAGTTCATGACGCTCGTGTTTTCAGGAACTCTGGTCTGTTTAGATGGCTGCAGGAAGGTATTTACTTCCCGGACCACAAAATAACTGTTGGGGATGTGGAGATGCCTATAGTCATCCTCAGGGACCCAGCCTACCCGCTAATGCCCTGGCTCATGAAGCCCTATACTGGCGCCCTGGACACTGAAAAAGAACTTTTCAACTACCGGCTGAGCAAGTGCAGAATGATAGTGGAGTGTGCTTTTGGCCATCTCAAGGGGAGATGGAGAACCTTACTGACTCGCTGTGATGTCAGCGAAACCAATATCCCCATTGTTATTGCAGCTTGCTGTGTGCTCCACAATCTCTGTGAGAGCAAGGGGGAGACCTTTATGGCGGGGTGGGAGGTTGAGGCAAATAGCCTGGCTGCTGATTACGCCCAGCCAGACAGCCGGGCGATTAGAAGAGCCCAGCGGGACGCGCTGTGCATCTGGGAGGCTTTGAAAGCTAGGTTCCTGAGTGAGCAGGGTAACCTGTGACTTAAGTTTGTGTACAGAGAAGCTGAACCTGCCCCCGTTTCTTTACCAAGTAAATATTCACTATCCTCTCCAGTTACATACCCCGTTCCCCCCCTTCCAACACATGTTTAAAAATAAAATCACTTGAATTTTGTTAATGAACACAGTTTTCTTTATTACTGTTTTCTCGGTAAAGTGTTGAACCTGGGACACAGACTGTGGAGGGGAGCGGGTGTAGTGTACTGATGCAAAGGACGCTTCTAAACTCTGTGTGTGGGGGCTATGTGACTTTGTGGCAGGGGGAGGACGGTTACAGATCCCCTGCTGCGTGGCTCTGTGATCAAGGATAAGGACCGCTGCATAAGATCTCTAACTGCCCTCCCCCGCCACAAAGTCACAGAGCCCCCCTCACCTCCCACAGAACATGAAAACCACCTTCCAGACTGACCAGGGTAACTAGTGACTGCAATGTGTGTGTGCCCTGCCGCTGAACCTGCCCCCGCCTCTGTACCCTGGTAAAGGTGACTGTCCTGTCCAATTACCAACCCCCTTCACCCCCTTCAGACAGACTCTCCTCTAAAAGAACATGATGGAAACAGTAATTAACAGAAACGTATTTTTTATTAGCAACTGCACATGAAACTGGGGAATGAAACTTGGACAGGGGCTTGGATGAGGCGGGAAGGAAAGGACTTTTCAAATTTTGGGGAATGAGAGCCTTCTGGTGCTTGAGCAGTCTGCAGGGGTGGAGTGAGAGTTTTCACGGACTCTGCCGCCCCTCCTTCTTTGGACTTTGGGTGAGGGGGGTATGGGACTTAGTGGCGGGGGAGGGCGGTTACAGATATACTGCAGTGGGGCTCTGTCCTCCTGCCTCCGGTCCTGCAGAACATCCACAAGGCGCCGGAGCGTGTCCGTTTGCTCCCTCATTAGTCCAAGCAGCGTTTGAGTCGCCTGCTGGTCTTCCTGCCGCCACCTCTCCTCCCGTTCCATGTCGGATCGGTGCATTTGGGACAAGTTCTCCCTCCACTGGGTCTGCTGGGCTGCCTGGGCTCGGGAGCAGCCCATAAGTTCCGAGACACGTCCTCTTCTTCCTACGCCTAATCTGCACTAGCCTCTGGGAGTGTGATGCCAGGCTAGGTCAGGAGACAGTCGCAGCTGTGGGATGGGAAAAGGAGTGAATTCCTCAGAAAGATAAATTTTTGGGTGAACAAAGAACATCGTCTTTCTCTGTGAACTAGACCATGCACAGCACCTATCACATGCGCACTCAGGACAAGGTCGAATTTTCGGCCTTCGCATTCAGTGCCTGGGGTCTTGCAGTGCAGATCAGAGAAGCGGGGCAGGACACCGGAATTTGTGTAGCAGGCCGACATGGTAAGCTGTAGACTTGTGGCTGCTTAAAACTTGAATAATAGCACTGGCCTCCTTTCACGTTGAAAGCAATGCCAGTCCCTGCTGCCAGCAATCCGGCAACATGAACTCTGCCCCTGTCCCACCCCCTCGCAGCTGTCCCAGGGAAAGATCCCTGTATGCTGCCCCCTCCCGCCTCCACCGCATGGCTGTAAACCACCGGTTACAGTTCTGTAAAGGAACAGGCAAGCAGTCCCAATACTAACATTCCCCTACCTAATTCAAAGCAGGTCACCATGAGCGACATCACTCTGATGAGGATTTCAGAGACGGAGAAAGAAAGGATGCTTCGGGAAAGCCTGCAAAGACCAGGGCCGTATGCCGCCATGCTCTGCAGGGCAATGATCCCGGAGTACTTGCTTGTCTCCTGGCGCGGAAACGTTTCCTACTACGGAGGACCCAATAAGGCCGCTCTCCCAAGGAACCTCATGCAAAGGCTTTCCAATTACCTCCAGGAGAGCTTCGTGGAGATGTCCCAGGAGGATTTCTGCTCTATCCCCGGACATATAGACCGGATTTTACTGTAGCTGCACTGGCAGGGACTA
Organism: Terrapene triunguis; assembly: GCF_002925995.2. Classification (NCBI taxonomy): domain Eukaryota; kingdom Metazoa; phylum Chordata; order Testudines; family Emydidae; genus Terrapene; species Terrapene triunguis. The sequence continues at coordinate 3,613,371 of NW_020697707.1, read as the reverse complement.
AACAGTAGAGCGCCTAGGGCAAACCAATCATGCTAAACCAGACATTGTTAGATTTTTTTTTCAGTAGTTGCACTGCCAAGGACTGAAACATTAAGCGCCTAGGGCAAAGTAATCATGCAAAACCCATTGTTAATATTGTTAATATTCCTGTTCTGTTAAAAATAAATGTTTACATGATTAACACTTACTGACTGATCCTTCCCCTGATTTTGTGTCCGGGTTAACGGCTGGGGACGGTTGGTAGGGGATCTCTGTAAGGGTGATGAAGAGATCCTGGCTGTCGGGGAAATCAGCATTGTAAGCGCTGTCGACTGCCTCGTCCTCCTCATCTCCTTCCTCATCTTCCCCGTCCGCTAACATGTCCGAGGAACCGGCCGTCGACAATATCCCATCCTCAGAGTCCACGGTCAGTGGTGGGGTAGTGGTGGCGGCCGCACCTAGGATGGAATGCAGTGCCTCGTAGAAACGGGATGTCTGGGGCTGGGATACGGAGCGTCCGTTTGCCTCTTTGGTCTTCTGGTAGCCTTGTCTCAGCTCCTTGATTTTCACGCGGCACTGCGTTGCATCCCCTCGTTGGGGAGGAGTACAGAAGTCGAATTTAAGAGACCTCAATGTAAGGTCGAATTTAAGAGACCTAAATAGCTTCGTGGTGTGGACGGGTGCATACTTAATTTGATGTAACGGCGCTAAATTCGACATAAACTCCTAGTGTAGATCAGGCCCTAGACTCGACTCATGCCTCATGGTTGAACTTGTTCCTTTAAGTGTCACATCTAATCTTGAAACCTCATTCACCTGAATCTAATACAAGTAAATCTGCTTCCCCCACTCTGGGCAGAAGTGGGTGGGACCATGGGCAGAGCCGTGGGGGAAAGGGGCAGAATGGGGGTGGGGCTGCAGTCAGAAGAGGTGGGGAGGCCCCCCCGACTTGCTCTGGCCCAGGGTCCCACAAAACCTTTATCCACCTCTGCTTTTCACTGCAGGGTGCAGCTACACATACGCAATATGGTGCCACCAGTGGCGTGTAGTATAGACATAGCCTTGGAGTGTCTTTAAATGCATTTTCCAGCATTTGCCATGGAAATCTGCCAATACCTTAGATCTTTTTATCCCCATTACGGCTGATAGTGCTTTGTACATTTGTCTTTATTAGTGGCACCCTTAGGGAGGAAATATAGCTCCAAACTGTCAATACAGGCACACAAATTCTTGATCGTTATTTACTGGGTGGTCATATATGTGGAGAGTGCTTCACAAAAACAGCTAGCACTCCCTTACAGTGCAAACCTAAGACCAGGCACAAGTGTGAGTAACAAACAATGAGGAGTAACAGGAAAAAGGATGAAAAATGAGGATGGTTGGGCCGGTGGTCAGGGCAATAGCCTAGGATCTGGGAGACCTGAATTCAGTTCCCTGCTCTGCCACAGAATTCCTGTGTGACCTTGGGCAAATCACTTAAACTCGCTGCACCTCAGTTCCCCAAACGTAAAAAGAGGATAATAGACCTGCCCTGCATCACAGGGCTGGTGTGAGGATAAACACATTAACGAGTATGAGGCTCTCAGATAGTATATTAATGGGGACCCTAGAAAAAACTACGCTAGACAGAAGACAGACAATACTCCCAGACTGAGGGGTTGTTTTTTTTTTTAAACAGTCAGGTTAAGAGAACATTTTTAATCCCAAAATCATAGTATAAATGTTAGCAAACCCAAATGTACCAACTTATTTTAAAAAATTAATGGTATGTTTAAAATTATGCATTGTAATATTTCAGGGTTTTTTTTCCTGGATGTAGAACAGTTATAAATCAGTGAAAAATAATAGAGGTTAATTATGTGAAATTCACATTAGTACTATTCCCTATACATTTCAGCTACATGCCTTCCTTGATCTCTACAGACTAAAAAGTTTAATTAATAAAGAACACAGTTATCAGAGTGCTTCCAGAAAACTCATCTTAGCATGAATTTCAAGATAGAGTTTGTCTCCCCCTGGGTAACATTAATTCACTTTTTTTGACCTTACTTCTGGAAGCAGATCAGGGAAAGGAAAGAGATAGAATCTTAAAGAGCCACATTAACAGAGCTTGCAGTGCAAAGTGTGACCTCTACATAAATAAATGCAGTGTAGATTTTGACAAGCACCAAGACAAGAACAGAAACACTGAAAACAAGTAACAAAAGTATATGGCAAACAGGGTTGGGTGGGAATGAAAATACAAGTAGTTTCACCAGGATCTCAAATTAGCACAGATTTTATTATATTCCATATTAAATTAATAGAAAACCTCTTATGTTCAGTAAATATTTCGTTGTTGATAGCCAATTATTATATTTTTCAGGAAAGTTACAAATCAATTTTTATTATTCACTCAAATTCTATATTATTCACAAACAAAAAAGTTGTTTAAATGTTCTTTAAGGTTGCTCTCAATCAGCTAAACCATAAAAATAGGAAATACAAATTTAAGGATAAAAAGGGTTTAGAAGATTGCAAAGTTGAGCACTCTCAAGCTAGGAAATGTGAGAATGAACATTTCCAAGGCAATCTTAATTCAGCCCCCTTTTGTGCACGCGCAATATGACACCGCCTTTACTAACATTGAATGGAGTTTTTTGTTCCCTTCATTTTTCAATAGAAATAAAATCTTTTATATAGGTGCTATTTAAGTAACAGAGCACTTGCACATTTGCGGTCTTAAATGTGTATTTTATTGCTAAAAACAAAACCGTTTTTAATGCAACTTCTACATGACTTTTTTTGTAATTGCGCAACAGAAAAGTAAGTCAGGACTCAGCTAGAATTTTCCACTGTTTGAAAAGGTAAATATTCATGAAGCCAGAGTCCTCAGTTGGCAAGAAGCAGGGAAATGATCTACATGAAAAGGAGCTGGAATGTTGCGTCTTCTTTTCATGTCCCCCTTTTGACGAAAGTAACGAACAATTACCATTTGAAAAGAAACCGTAGAACGTATCCCAGTACAAGCCCAAAGGAGCACAGCCGGAGCTCCTCCAAACCCAGCCTGCTCCCTCCCGGCTCCTCCTGGGATCCTGCGTGATGGTCCTCTGAAGGAGACCAGTTATCAAAGTCAGCTGTTGCCATGACAACCAGGGCACTAGTGATTCTCCCCAAGTATGCAACTGAACTGGAGGGAGGGAGTGGTGAACGGCTGTTTATCTCTGATGTCACAGTGTGACTGCTTAAGCAGCCACAGAAGGGCAGCAAACTTAGACTGTGGGGCGGGATTTGTCGGGTTTTGCCAAATTTCTTGAAGAAATAACATACAAACTGTACATTGGAGATCAGCCACTAATGAATACCTGTCTGGAATAAAATTTGGTTCAAATTCCCCATAGTATTTTTACAAAAAAGGGTTACCAAAAAAAGTAGGTACAGACCCTGTAAAACTGACACCGCCCTGGTTAACAATGGCTTTACTACAGCACATTTCGTTTTAAATAAGTCAAAGACCATTGAAATATGAGTCGCAAATTAAACAGGACTTGGACCGTCTCACTAATATACTTTAATGAGATTATTATTAAGGTGGCAGTTTAAGTATGGTGCTGCCTACAGTCTGTTGTTTTTGTCTGAGAATATGGCGTGACCCTGGGGCCTCTTGATGCCAACCAGCAGAGGGTTGCAGCATTCCTCTGGGTCTGGTGTTTATATTCTAGTTCAAAGAGTGTCCCTGGGAGGTCTCTAATAAAAGCCTGTGTCACGCTGGTCATCATCATCATTGTGAAACATATGTATGGATGTTGTGTGAGGTGTTACGTATATACACAAAATTAACGTTCTTCAGGTCTGCGACTCGGGCCTGGTCACCAGCAAAGGCGAAAGGCAGGTTGTCTTTCAGGCGAGAAATGTTTATCTGTCTACATGTAAATTAAGTGTTGTGTGGTTCACACTGGGCCTTCACTCATTCATTAGCTCAAATGATAATGAAGGACTGAGAAATCTTCAGTGGGGAAATTAACAGGAAGAGGTAAACAGCAGGAGTTATCCTGTGTAGGGGCTAAGACAATGAACTTTTAAAGCTGTATCTGAGATACAGATGAACCCCTAGGTATTCCTTCAGTCTGAGGATACCCTGTCAGCTGGCTTGATCTTATGAGAAGGGGTCTCAACCAAACTGGCTGAAAACGCCGGGGAAAGAATTTGGGGTAAGCTTTCTTGAAGGAGATAGCACAATGCCTTGTTAGTTATGTTCCGTCTCTAGAAAGCCTGTTATGCTTTGGTTTTACATGTAACCTTTTGTTTCTGATATTCTCACTCACTATCGCTTGAATCGCTGTTCTTTGATAATAAACCTAGTCACGTTTTCACTATACCCGAAGTGCTGTGTGGTCAGCAGAGCTGTGGTCTAAGGTGAAAGCAATACGCTGGTGTGGACGGTTCCCTTGGGGGCAGCTGGCCTGGTAATTCCGTGAGCGTTCAGTGGAACAGGGGCTGGGTACTACAGCGAGCACTGGGGGGCTGGTGAGTGCAAGGCACTAACCTGTACCGAGAGCACAAGGAGGGCTGGAAAGCAGAGCCTGTGTGACCAGAGGCTTGTGGATTCAGGGAGCTGATCCACCGCAGGCCCACGCTAAGGGCAGGCTGTGGTGAGGTGCCTCACCCCCTGGGAGCAGCAGATATGGCAGCCATAGTAAAACTGAAATTGAATTGATTGTGTCAGTTCAGCTACCTAGCCAGGGTAAGTCTAATGTATCAATTAAATAGATTCATAGATTCTAGGACTGGAAGGGACCTCGAGAGGTCATCGAGTCCAGTCCCCTGCCCTCATGGCAGGACCAAATACTGTCTAGACCATTCCTGATAGACATTTATCTAACCTACTCTTAAATATCTCCAGAGATGGAGATTCCACAACCTCCCTAGGCAATTTAGTCCAGTGTTTAACCACCCTGACAGTTAGGCACTTTTTCCTAATGTCCAACCTAGACCTCCCTTGCTGCAGTTTAAGACCATTGCTTCTTGTTCTATCCTTAGAGGCTAAGGTGAACAAGTTTTCTCCCTCCTCCTTATGACACCCTTTTAGATACCTGAAAACTGCTATCATGTTCCCTCTCCGTCTTCTCTTTTCCAAACTAAACAAACCCAATTCTTTCAGCCTTCCTTCATAGGTCATGTTCTCAAGACCTTTAATCATTCTTGTTGCTCTTCTCTGGACCCTCTCCAATTTCTCCACATCTTTCTTGAAATGTGGTGCCCAGAACTGGACACAATATTTCAGCTGAGGCCTAACCAGCGCAGAGTAGAGCAGAAGAATGACTTCTCGTGTCTTGCTCACAACACACCTGTTAATACATCCCAGAATCATGTTTGCTTTTTTTGCAACAGCATCACACTGTTGACTTACATTTAGCTTGTGGTCCACTATAACCACTGTATAATAATACAGCTCTCAAGTAATACAGCAGCTCTGTATGGTATCTCATGCCAAGAAAGAGCTCGAGTACCAAAGTCAGGAAAGTTGCTGGTGATGATCAGATTTGTGAGCCCTGGTGTTTATCTATGTAGTTCTAAATACTCTATGATTAACTCTAATCAGTAGACACAACCCAATTGCTAAAAAGTTAAGCAACACTAGTGACAACTAAGAACATCTCTGTATTGCATCCAGGCTCTCTAGCCACACACTGTGACTGAGTTTTGGCACGGGCAGTCTGAAAAATGTAGGAGAAATTTCTGGCATCAAAATCATGTAAAAACTAGAATTTTAGGAGCAGCATTTGCTGCAGTCTTTGGCACTCCCACTGTAGGGAAAGTGACTAATAAGAGTGTTAAGCTGATGGATGAACATACAAAATCAACATCCAGAAGAAAAATCTCTGCTTTGGGCCAAGACATGTAAATATTGACAAATAAATCAGCTTCCCAAATAGAGGTTCCCCTGGGAAATCTCAGTTTAAAAGTCCAGGCAGAAGAGCCTTCTGCGATTCCCAACTGGGCCAGTATACTCTGAAATGGTAAACCTGGGAAACTCGAGAAAAAGATCAAATTGACTGTGTTCAAAAGCCTTCAGGAGGAAACCAACACTAGCCCCAATCCAGATCATTTGAAAGCTCTTTAATAGGTATCACCAGCTACACAGGATCCTGCTATCTGTGTCTTTGAAATTAGGCTCAGGACACTTTTGCCCAAACAAGCATGTGCACTCATGTCACTGTGTGAGCAGGAGCAGGGCAGGTAACGAGTCGACAGCAAAGGGCTGGCAGGTGATACATACCCCTTATAAAGCTTTCCATATATGGGCAGGCCAGAGCATTATACTCCCTGAAAAGAGACTCCTCCTGAGATGCCCATAAATAGCGAAACACTTGCAGAAGGGAAAAGGCCCCAAGTCAGACGCCTCCTTTAGGGGTCACCATTTTCTTGGTATCTGTCTCCCAGACTGGAAGCTCCTCCCGGAGGGGTGCTCTTCATTTCTGCATCTTGCCGAGTGCCCAGCAGTCCCCATCAGCAATAATACCTGAAAGTGATGAACCAAAGAGGAGGTTCTGGAACTGCCTTCCAATAGGAGGTGGAAGGGACTGGGGGGAGTGGAAGAGACCTACCTGGTCTGATAATCCAGCTTGGTAGGTTTATGAACAGGATTATAGGAGGGGGATTGCCTTTGACGGGGGGACTGGAGCCAGTGACCCAGGCAGTCCCTTCCAAGCCTATGTTCTTTCAATACAATCGTCGGAACAATAAGAGTAGCAACATTCTGGTTAAAACACTTTTAAAAATGGACCAGACTGCCCCTGTCATGCCTGGCACTGTGCAGGCTCAGAGCTCCTCTCTTCCTCCCCACCCAGGTAGGGGCCAGAAAGGAAGCCGGCCAAGGCTCAGGCTGGATACAGAGTGTCCTGCAGCCCTTTCCAGTAGTTGTCCATGCTTGAGTGAAGGCCCTGAAGGAATCCAAAGGGAAACTCTCACCCCTCTCCTACCCAAAGGTTCGGCTGCTGTTGTGTTTCAGGTTCCTGGGGGCATTGAATCCTTGTGCTAAGTGTCAGTATTAACGCTCCAGATCCAGACACTACATTTGGGGCAAGTTCTGAACGCTGTGGCTTTTGGCTCATCTCCACTATTAACATAAAGAACAAGCAGCTGTTATGATGTATTGCCCAGGTGCATACGCCCCAGCTGTCCTGCTCCCGTATGCACAGGGCCTGCCTGGGGAGCAACCGGAGGTGGATTGCTCAGGGGCTGCCTCTGCTTAGTTCATTCCTGAAACAGAAAAGGCCTTTCAGGGCTATCACGTGACAGAAACTCTGAGTCAAAGATTTTCTGGGAGAGACAATTCAAAGAGCAAGAAGGGGTTGGACCCAAAGGCTCCCTCCCCACAAGACCACACACGATGCGGGCAACAGAGTGAAATCAACAATTCTCCATTTGTTAGGCTTAAAGTTTCTGGTTTGTTTCTTCTCAGTTGAGCAGTCACAGGCCGGTCCAAATGGGGGCATGGGAGAGACTCCATCAGGCTCTCCAACAGACCAGGCCTGGCGTGGGTGGTACGTATTCCTTACACAGTCGATGTTTTACCAGATTCACCTTCTGGCTTTTCCCCCAATCTCTTACATTTCTCCTCACCGCTGCACCCAGAGAATTAAATCAAATTCACAGCCCCAAAGTCGGGAATAGCTGCTGGCTTCCCAGAGCTGACAGCAGCTTCCAAGTGAGCAGATGGCCACATGGAATCTCTCCTATGGCAGAGGTTTAAACTACCCCAGTTATTCGCTGTGTAGTCCCACATAATCCTATTGTCCTATAACTTTTCTTTAAGAAACAGTCATATGTGGCTAAAAAAATAAGGTGGTGGAAAAAACCTGTGATTATTTAATCCTCTTGCGTTGATTGGTTTTTTTAGCCTGGCTGTATTACAAATATTTGGAGAACATTGGCTCTGCTTTGCTTCAAGTGCTGCATGGACCATGCGAACTGCAGTGTCTTGGTATTAAAAATACCTCCCTGCAGAGATATTTGCATGTGGTTCACAAAACTACTGCATTGCATCTTTTCTTACCACATCCAGGCAGCAGCAGCAGCACGTGAAGGAGCCTTGTAAATGTTTAATTAAGTCAGGTACATTTGCAACCACTGCAGACTATCCTGACCGAAAAGCAGTTGTGAAATGTCCCCGAGAAGGGTGCAAAACAATATTCAACTGTATTTTACACACACCAAAACTATTCAAAATGGGTGAGCAACGCTGAAGATACTGAGACCCACAAGCTACATGGAATCAAGGGTTATGTTCATTTCCTCCAAACAATCCGCCCTCCTTGTTATAAATGTAACAAGAATAGAGCGACATGAATTTACAGCCACCAGTCATGCACGAGCAGGCAGAGAGAGTTACAGCGCTAGGAACAGGTTAACAACCGCTCCCCCGGAGCTGAAATGTAAGACAAATGGACAGAGAATTTAGTCCAGCTTTGGAATGGCAGTACCAGGGTAAGGTTCCATTCATCCTTTACAGCTTGACACTACTCATAATAGTTCCTCGCCACGCTTGAACATCCATATTAGCTCCTTGGTGGTAACCTTTAAGGCAGTGAACAGAGCTCAGAAGAGTTTGGAAAAGCCTGAAGCAACTTACCATCCAGAAAGCAGCACGCCATGATAGGAAACTCAATCTAGTCAAATCCTGCCTGGCCAGCATTCCTTACACTCATCTGCCATAGCCAATGTTCAAACTAGTCCAAGAAGCTGGAACAACTGCCCAAACTACAACGGCAAGAGGCAAAAACCAAGGAAAGGCAGCTGATTAAGGGAGGCCTTACACGAAGTGGTGGGAAAGCCCTGAGTCTACCAAGACCGAAGGGACGAGTGAAATGGTAGATCTAATCAGCACACCAGGCTAAGGCGGTGTTCTCTTACCCGCGGGATTCAATGTTAGCTCCATAAAGCTACCCTCACCAGCTACCGTAGGTACAGGGCAGCAGGCGAACGCCAGCCAGCAGAAAGGATAGCATAAACAGCCAGACATCAGTTGGGACACACTATAAACAAATAGCCCCTTCTTCACAGCTAAGGCAAATGACCCGCCCCCGACTGTCCCCCCCCCCGCCCCCCACACACACCCAGTTCACCAAGCCTGCAGCCTGGCAGTGAGCTTTTCATTCCGATCTGTCCCATTAGCTAAAACCCAGAAAAGCCCTTTGTCTGGAGAGGTCATGAGATGGCCGCCATGACCACACTGCCCAACGCTGCATGCCCTCTCCTGCACAGCATGTCTTCAGCTTGCGCTGTCTAGAATCCACTACTCCTCTGGAGAGGCCAGTCCCCTCATGCTCCAGTCTAGTGGTTCATGAGAGGAGTCTCTGCAGAGCATTTAACAACTGCAACTATTTTTACATACGTATTTGTAGATACATAGACACACACGTACCACATCCTTCTGAGGTTTGACTTTGGCTGCAGCCTGGCAGAATTGTCCCCTGGCACCACCACCCCTTGGCTGTGGATCAAACCACTATTACGTCAGGATGCTTTATAGCACTTGACACCAAGACCCTACATGGCTTGTGTCCCACAAGGTCACTTCTCATCAAGATGGCTGCCACCAGTTCAAAGTCAAAGTCAGTCAACTTCTTTTCATGCACATTTTAAATGTCTGTCATCTATTTCTATATTGAAACATGCTTCTTATGCCACAACCCTTCAGAACATGGAGCTAAACAAGATGAGTAGTAGTACTTGCCAACAGTAAGCCTGCAAAAATCATGAGGCAGGCCCCAAAAATCATGAAAGGGTTTTTTTTTTTTTGGTGTTTTTTTAGATAATTAATTTTAGGTTCCTTATTTACCTCATGGTTTAAGCCGTTAGAGGTCATATTTTCAAGCATATCTCTGCAACCATGGTTGTTAGAAACTTACCTTTCCTAATGAAAACAGATTCTCATGTGATCACATGACTCCGGGAACTGGGGCTTTATGAAAGAAACCAAATATCAGTGAGACTCAAGATGAAACCACAAGAATGGGCAACACTGGGTAATATTTTTAACTAATTTCCCAAGACAAAAATGCTCTCCCAACATTTATTTCCTGAATCTTTTCTGTAGGAGCTGGAAAGAAAATTGGCTTGGATGACCAGAGGAAGATATATCATTTCTGTTCATGAATTAATTTCTTTACCCAGGAAATCTACTTTCCACATCTTTGTGCAGCAAAGATCCAAAGTGATTTGACAAACCAGCATGACCAATGGAAACAAACTGCCATATAGGTAATGGTGTACCAGGCATGCCAAGACTCACAGTTTTGCTTGAGCTGTTAGACACAAAAATGTTCTCCAATTGCAAGGTGTGTTGTTGTGAGGTACATCATCAAAGGCCAACTACTTGAGCAGCATGATTATGCCACAATTATGTCTGGCAGTAATAAGAAGGTACAACTGTGTCGGAACAAACCAACACAAGACACTTATAAAATGATTTCATAGGCTGCATGTGACAGATCACGGCACATGTAATTGCTGGAATGTAATCACACGATTATAGTTCAACACTAGCTTGGTAACTCTTGCTCACAATTCACTGTCAGAATAAGTTGCATAAAGTTCAGAATGGGTTGCAAAGTGGCATCTCCATCATTTTCTGCCATCTACTGTCCCCAAAGGCCTCTGCTCAGAGCAGTTACTTTGGTCCTCTCTCTCTCTGCCCTGCTGCTGCTCCGTGGGAAGATTATTATTTGGGGGCGGGGGGGAGAGCTGGGCACCTCAGTACAGACAGGAGGGCCCGGGCCCCAAAGAGTGTACAGCCTTATTTTAGAGGACATACAGGCTTTGTCCTCATTGAGATTAGACTGGAATTGCTCACCAAGGCCAGTGCAGTGTTTTGCAATTGGTGTTTTTTTGAAATGTTTGATTCATTTCTTTGTAAGGCATCACAGCAGGAGTGGGCCTTGCAGAAGAAAGGTGGAAGATTCCCTTATTCTTGTGCTGGATGGTGAAGAGAAACACTAAACCTCATAAAAATAATGAAAAAAAAAAAAAAAAAAAAAGCCCTTCTTCATGGCAAACCTGTCGCTTTCAGGTTTCAGAGGGGCAGCCGTGTTAGTCTGTATCCGCAAAAACAACGAGGAGTCCTTGTGGCACCTTAGAGACTAAGGGCTGGTCTATACTTAGCCGCTAGTTCGGCGGCTGGGGATCGAACTTCCGGGTTCGATTTATCGCGTCTGGTCTGGACGCGATAAATCGAACCAGGAAGTGCTCGCCGTTGACTGCGGTACTCCTTCTCAACGAGAGGAGTACCGCGGAGTCGACGGGGGAGCCTGCCTGCCCCGTGTGGACCGCGTCTGAACCGCGGTAAGTTCGAAGTAAGGTATGTCGACTTCAGCTACGTTATTCACGTAGCTGAAGTTGCGTACCTTACTTCGACTTAGGGGGTTAGTGTAGACCAGGCCTAACACATTTATTTGGGCGTAAGCTTTCGTGGGCTACGGCCCACTTCATCAGATGCATGGAGTGGAAAATATAGGAGCAGGTAAGTGGGTTCTAGCCCACGAAAGCTGAGGCCCAAATAAATTTGTTAGTCTCTAAGGTGCCACAAGGACTCCTTGCTGTTTTTGCTGTCGCTTTCAGTCCATCTAGGCAAACATGCGACACCCTGCTGATGGTTCTTTAGCTCTACAAGTTTCATTATTAGTTCATTCTACTCAATTTCAGACTAGTTTGTATCAGAGGCTCTTTTTATTATAAAACAGCTGATTGTTCTAGTTGATAGTCTTTTTCCCCTTGAAAGCAGCTGTGTAGTAAGGAAAGCAACATTAATTTGCACAGACAAAGTGGATGAAGCCATATCTTTTATTGGACCAACTTCTGCTGGTGAGAGAGACAAGCTTTTAAGCCACACGGAGCTCTTCTTCAGGGCTGGGAAAGGTACTCCCAGCATCACAGCAAAAACACAAGGTGGAACAGATTGTATGTAGTTAGCACATATTGTTGGGGACCATTCAAGGTAGAGTGGCCTGTTAACATCTCTGCAGTCATAGGACAAACAGAAGGGGTTAGCCATAAATCCAGTGTCTCTGTTCAGTCCATGATATTGAGTGTCTAGCAGAGTTATACATTTAAGCTCCCAGGCTCGTCTTTTGAAAGCGTCAGGCCCAGTTTCCACAGCACAACGTTTTATTTGGAGCAGGGTCAGATCAGGGAATCCTCAGTAGAGCTCGGCGAATCACTGACTTTTTGTTTGGCTGGCAGTCCCCAACACTCAGGGGGGGAACGCCTCATGTTGAACTGAATTCAAAAATTCCAAAAAGTTCCAGTGCGCTGAAAACGTTAATTTCAGGTCAAATGAAACATGTCATTCAATCTGAAACGCTTTGTTTACAGGCATTTTTAGAGGAGTAGAGTCTCAAAACAGCCAGAGGAGGCAGCAAGGGTAGTGGCAGATAAAACAGCCTTCTTGTACCTTTTAGCCAAGTGGTGAGGGAGCTCACCTGGGGATGTGGGAGAGACAGGTTCAGTTCCCCACACGACCTGATGTTGTACTTAGATCTCCCGTCTCCCAGGGGGGTGCCCTACCCCACGTTATAGTCATTTTCTCCCTCTGTCCCTCTGACTATTCAAGTGTTTCATACAAAGTGGAAGAGCTTCGACAGGAGAGACTGAGCTCGACCTACTCCAGGGTATTCCATAGCCCAGAAGTCAGGGCGTTCTCCAGAGAGGTTCAGAAGATGATGTAGGAGGAACTTAAAGTGAGGGACTTTAGCAGGAATTCTCTGGATCTCTGCTCAAGCACATGGAGTCTGTGGTCTTTCAACTCACAGTCCAAACTACAACCCAGACTCGATGGAGACCCCAACCTGAAATAAAATCTTTCTGAACCCCCACTTCTGGTCTTCAAACAAACCCCTACAACCACCATCACCTCTCCAAACTCATCAGAAGTAAGCGCCCCACAGACCAGGACAGACCAACTCAAAGCGGCACCAGACCCTGCCATAACAACAGATGTAAAAATCTCTACACATCGCTCCACTGATACAATGATCAACATTCCCCCACCACACACCTTTCAGGATCCAAGGGTCCTACACATGCCTATCACAACATGTGGTGTACCTCACCCAGTGCACTAAATGCCCCAACAACAACAACAACGTGGGTGAAACCAGACAAATCACTATGCTCTCGAATGAACACACACAGGAAAATGATAAGAGATTACTCTATATCTGATCTATCAGTGCTCATCCTCAAAGGAAACGTGCATCACACTTTCAAAAGACGACCCTGGGAGCTTAAATTCATAACTTCACTAGACACCAAAAATCATGGACTGAACAGAGACACTTTTACAACAACCTATAACCTACTAACCCCCCTATGACTGCAGAGATGGTAACTGGCCACTCTACCTTGAATGGTCCCTCACAGCATGTGCTAACTACTTATGCTAAACAATCTGCTCCACCTTGCGTTTTGCTTTGACGCTGGGAGTTCCTTTCCCAGACCTGAAGAAGAGCTCTGTGTGGCTCAAAAGCTTGTCTCTCTCACCAACAGAAGCTGGTCCAATAAAAGATATGGCCTTCCCCACCTTGTCTCGCTAATATCATGGGACCGACACGACTACAACTACACTGCTTAGTGCAAACTTCAAAACCTCACAGGTGATCTCCAAATACTGCAAAAGGCAGAGCTTGGGCTCAGAATCTGGCACACTCCCTGCAAATCAGCATCGAGCCAACATCTCAGCAAGCACTTTACTAAAGGAGGCCCCACCTTTCAGGTGAGCTGTAAAACTGAGGTCCCTAGAGTAGAGGTGTCAATTCTGGAATCCTGAAGCCTACATTCCTACTAGAATCATAGAATATCAGGGTTGGAAGGGACCTCAGGAGGTCATCTAGTCCAGCCCCCTGCTCAAAGCAGGACCAATCCCCAACTAAATCATCCCAGCCAGGGCTTTGTCAAGCCAGGCCTTTAAAACCTCTAAGGATTGAGATTCCACCACCTCCCTAGGTAACCCATTCCAGCGAGTAGTTACAGGCTGGCTACCAAAATTACCTCTACCGCACAGGGGCATGCACAGAAATTTAACTTTTATGCCTTGGGGAAGGGGGCACGTTCTGTGCCTCCTCACCCCATACTCTGGCAGGAGCTCACTCTTCATTCCCTCCTGCCCCGGCTCCAGCAGGAGCTCGCTCTCCTCCCCACAGCCCCAGGGTGGGAGGAGCTCGCTCTCCCCACCACCGCGGCCCCAGGGATGGAGGAGTTATGTGCCTTTGACAATTATTGGGGAGGGTGCCCCTTCTTGAGCTCACCTCTTGTCATAAATATAAAGGGAAGGGTAAAAACCTTTATGTATGCAGTAATATAAGATCCCTCTTGGCCAGAGGTACAGAATCACTTACCTGTAAGGGGTTAATCAGTTCAATTAACCTAGTTGGCACCTGTCCAGAAGGACCAATGGGGAAAGAAGATACTTTCAAATCTGGGAGGAAAGGGGGGAGTTTTTGTTTGTGCTCTCTTTGGTGTGCCCTCTCCGACAGAGACAGGGACCAGGGCAGGAAAAAACATCTCCTAAAAAGATCCTGAAATGATACATCTAAAATTACAGAAATTGTAAGTAATAGCAAGGAAATGCATTAGATTATCTTTTGTTTTAGCTTGTGAATTTTCCCTGTGCTAAGAGATAGTTTATTTCCTGTTTTGTAACTGGGAAGCAGAATCAGAGGGGAACCCTCTGGGTTTTATATCTTTTTATTACCCTGTAAACTTACCTTCCATCCTGATTTTACAGAGGCACTTCTTTTATTTTATTTTTTTTATAATAAAATTATTCTTTTAAGTACCTGATTGATTTTCAGTGTCCTAAAATCCAGGGTCTGGTCTGTGCTCACCTGGTTAACCTATTTGGTTGGTATATTATTCTCAAGCCTCCCAGGGAAAGGGAGGTGAAGGAGCTTGGGGGGATATTTTGAGGGAGGTAGGGCTCCAAGTTGCCCTCCCTGAATGTTTGTTTAAATCACTTGGTGGTGGCAGCAATACCATCCAAGGACAAGGAAAGGAATTTGTGCCTTGGGGAAGTTTTTAACCTAAGCTGGTAGAAATAAGCTTATTTCATGCGGGTCCCCACATCTGTACCCCAGAGTTCAGAGTGGGGAGGGAACCCTGACACCCCTACACAGCATCAGGGTAATCAGGAGTTCTTTACTTCCTGTCCCAAACTGTTCTCTCATGTTGCTAAGCCCTGCTTTTCAGTATTGGCCATCTGATTCCTTCAGAGTGCGTTGGGATCCTTAAGGCTGAAAGGTGCTATATAAAGATACTAGCTTGAGTTACAAAAATAGACACACCTAGGAGCTTGAAAACTAATTTCTCTCCCACTCCCCAGCACAGGTAAGGGACTGAAACAGGATTTATTCCAAGTGCCTTGGAAATCTGATAACCTAGTTTTAAAGTTGAAAAACACTGAAGTAAGCATCAGCTAGAAGCACAAACACACCCGCAGAGGAAAATCCTTGCAGTGTTCAAACCATAGGGACAATGTTTACACCCGTAATGCAGAGTCAGCGGCACATTAGCGATGCAGTGCATGCCCCCGCACCCACACGCCTGGCTTCATTTAACATTTCACGAGTCCTGCTTGGGAAAACTGATAAAGGGTTGAGCAAGTCACTAATTCAAAATGGCAGCAGCCTTTTAAGCCCAGCATGCACAGAAGACCACGTAATGGTGACAGTGTGGGTCAGGGGAACCGAACAATGGACTGGGAGGCAGGGGAGCTGTGTTCTATTCCCAGCACTGTTATTGGCCAGCTGGTTGACCTTGGGCAAGTCATTTCCCCACTGTGCCTCAGTTTCCCCCAAAACAAAATGGGGGGACTTTCCATTGTAAAGCATTTTGAGTAAGAGCTGAGTATTGTGCATCACTAAAGGGAATATATGTAATAGCCACAAACATAAAATCAATTTGCCAAGTACATTGTGGGGCTTGAACTTGCAGTCAACAAGAATACATGTACTAAGATTTTAAAAGGTTAAACCACTGAGAAGGGTGTCTTGGTATGGCAGCGCGGTCAGAATACAGCCCAGTCAATATACCATGTTTGCTATCCCATCTCCTTTAGTCTGGCTTCTCCCTCTTCCAGACTTCACATGAATATGTTCACAGTTACAAGTGAATAATGTATTTGTACTAGAGAACAATTTTTTTCCTATTTAATTTGAGAGGGAACAAATCCAGCCCTTTGTGACTGTTAATTTACTATCCACTTTTACTCATAGGTGCTTTTGGGAACCTCAGAAGGCAGGGGCAACACACAGTAGAGGCCAAATAATTAGTTTCACCTCTTAAAAAAAAGAAAAAAGGCAGCGAGAATGCAAATAGAGTTTGTTCAGCGTTCTGTGCAGCGATTCAATTCTATCATTTGGAATTTAATTTACCAGCCATTATTTAAGGATTTCAGTCACACACAGACTGTCAGGCTAGACAAAGAGCATATGAATAGGGAGATGAAGGTGGGAAACTACTAGCTAACTTTGATTAAAAAAAAAAAGCAAGATCATCAGATAGTGGCTTCAATTGAAGATGATCAGGGAATCATAGAATCCTAGACCTGTCAGGCTGGAAGGGACCCCGAGAGGCCATCTAGTCCAGCCCCCCAAGTAAACCTGGACCATCCCTGACAGGTGTTTGTCCAACCTGTTCTTAAAACCCTCCAATGACCAGGATTCCACCCTCACTAGGTAACCTGTTCCGTGCGGGTCCCCTGCACTGGAAGACCATGCTGGGGAGAGACATGCTCTGTGTTCTCTCCATCTGGCAGCAGCAAGGGGGCTTTCAGTAGCCGGATGGGGAAGAATGGGAGAGGAGAAGGGATGTGCCAATGAAGATCCACCAGCCGTCTCCTACCCTATGCACACAGGATCCCACCCCCGGCCCTCTATGCACTGCCCATTTAACGGAGGCTCTGCACAGCAACGGAGGGCTTGGGCCAGAGTTTAAAGGTGCACCAGGCACATGTGTGGCTGCTAATATTTAGTACTTGGCAGTAAGGTTTCTACACTTAAGCTGGGGAGGAAGTTGGTTGGGGACCTAGCTGCTGAAAAGCACCTAGAACTGGGTGTCCGGTGTATTACAGGCTATATTTAATGCCACTCACTGATCAAGGACTTACAACTAATGTCTCCACCATAATCCTCCTCCACCAGAAAGGAACCTTAAAGGATGGAGAGCCCCAATACTCCCTCATGCCCTATTTCTTGATGCCCAAGTGAATCCATGGAACTCCCCCACCCCTGCCACTGTAACGGTCTTTCAGGGGATGCAGGGGGTCAGTGGCCTGCTACCAACCCCACCACCACCACCACATCTCCAGAGTATTCAGGAGGAGAATGGTACGGCCTGTGTTCACTGCCCTACTCCATAGGCATCAGCACACCAAGAATATTGCCTGGGGGAGGTCTCCAAATAAGGCCGGGGCCTGAGGGCTGGGGTCACTGTGCTTCTCCTGAGGAACTTTGGGCTATTTTCTTCTCATGAAGAGAGGCTGGAGAGGGGCGAGTAGGAGCACCATTTAGAATGGCCGCAGACTTGCACACACCCTTCTCCTGGACACACGTTCCGGATTAGATCACACATGACCCTCCAAAAGCCCCGTCGCTCCCTGTCACAGAGGCCAAGTGTCTGGGGCAGTGCTCCAGGCCTGGCAGAGGAACACATGGAGTCAGTGTTCGAACCTCTCCTACCAGAGCAAAAGGGTCCAGAACAGAAACTGAGCTACCACGTTTCCAAGCTACATGCAATAAAGCTCACAAACCAAGCTCTGCAGCTGGCTCCCGACCCTCTTTTCAGGGGTTTCCCAGCCATACTCACCACCTCCAGAGGTTCCTGCTTATTTCCTGCAGCTGCCGGTGCCTCAAGTTCGCAGAGATTGCTCCTGGGCTGCACCTGAGATGGCATCACGGCTGGGCTCATGAGGCTCTACTAGGCCTCAGTTGCCAGGCAACCACCAGCACCCACTCCCTTCCTTCCTTCGGGACCGATATTTGCACCTTAGTGAGTTTCCCGGTCATGGGAAGACAGAGAGTGAAAGAGCAAACGCACACTGCAGGCCCCTGCATACATACGCCCCCAAGGGAGCGGATATTGGAGTTCTACTGACAGAAATACAGATAGATCTATCTGTAGGCAATTAATAGAGAGCACACTGTCTACTGGCATACAGGAATATGTGGCATGGTTCATAGCTTATTCGGTTCAATATGTTGCATCAAGGCCAAGCCCATCCATAAAGTTAAGCACTTGCAGGATGAAGGACTTAAAACCAAACCAACTGAGAGGTCACCGCCCTCCCCTCTCTACTTATCTCAGCCAAAGCCCAGAGAACAGACATATCTGGCTTCAAGACTAAGCTTGATAAGTTTATGGAGGGGACGGTATAATGGCATAGCCTAATTTTGGCAATTAATTGGTCTTTGACTATTAGCAGTAAATATGCCCAATGGCCTGTGATGGGATGTTAGATGGGGTGGGATCTGAGTTACTACAGAGAATTCTTTCCTGGGTGTCAGGCCCACATGCTCAAGGTTTAGCTGATCGCCATATTTGGGGTTGGGAAGGAATTTTCCTCCAGGGCAGATTGGCAGAGGCCCTGGGGGGTTTTCGCCTTCCTCTGCAGCGTGGGGCACGGGTCACTTGCTGGAAGATTCTCTGCATCTTGAAGTCTTTAAAACCACGATTTGAGGACTTCAATGGCTCAGACACAAGTTTGAGACAGGAGTGGGTGGGTGAGATTCTGTGGCCTGCGTTGTGCAGGTGGTCAGACTAGATGATCATAATGGTCCCTTCTGACCTTAAAGTCTATGATTCACAGGGGAAGACTGTTCCCCAAGGAAAACACAACTAAGATCAAAAGAGCCTCTTGGGGTGGCTGGTCTGCCAGGCACACATTCCCTCCTCCTCTAGCCTAACACCGCTTAGCTCTCATTACACCCTCAATCCTCTCCCCGTATTTTCCTTTCTCTATCTATAGCTTCTGCCCTCCACATGCAGACTGCCCCTCTTGGTCCCCGGCTCCCTGCTCTGCACCCCGCTGACGAGCTGGTGTTCAGCGGGGCATAGCTGGCTGCTGAGCAGGGAGCGGTGGAGGAGCCTGGAACAAGTTCCCCGGGACAGGGTGTGCAAACCCACGAGTGTCCCAGGCAAACCGCACTGCTGCGGGGATGCAGGAGAACATCTCCAAGCCTCCGGATAAGGCTGCACTTGGGTTGGTTCTTTACTTGAACTGAACCAGTGCCCTGTTTCCTGGAGACAGCTCTGTTGGCTACCTTGAGGCAAGAAACCCCGCGCCCAGCACGGGGAGGGATCCTTCCAAGGAAACCCCTTCGGCCGGCTCGCTGTTCCTGCAAAGGCTCAGAATCCCCACCCCAGCAGTAGCAGCACATGAAAGAGCCAGGTGGCAGACCGCCAACAAAAAGCCACACCAAGGCACAATAAAAAACCCAGCCCAGAGGCAACCTGTAGGGTCACTGAAGAAGCGGCCGGAGATAGGTAGCCTCTGCCTATCCAAAACAGCCCAAACTCTCGCGACAGGAAAGCAACACCAAAAAAAGATCTGCCTAATACTTCACTCCTATCTAGTGCTTTTCATCCCCAGATCTCACCTCGAGTACGAGGGTGCTTTGGAAAGCATCACCCCATTTTACAGATTGGGAAACTGAGGGACCAAAGTGAGTTGTGTGGTGATAACTGGGCCGACAAATTGACCCTAATTGTGAGCTGTATAAAATATGTAAGCGTTCGTAAGACATCCCAATGACCTATAACAAATGCTGATGGGAAAAGACATGAAAGGGAGACAGACAGACTGAATTAGTCTAAACAAAACGGCCTCCTGATACAACACGAAGACTATGTTAAGCTCCTGCCTGGTAAACATGAAAATGTGGGTCTGGAAATGAGAGAACTAAAAGTGACGGTTGAAAACTAGGCGAGATTGGTGGACAAAATAAGGCGGGGCTGGGCTGCTCCAACCAGCACTTCCTTTCCACTTCCGTACGGAAAGAGACTTTGTGGGGCAAAGAGTGGAAGAACAGACAGCGGCTACTGGAGCGAGCTTCACCATCCTGGCTGCCACCCCCACCATCTCCTGGGAGCCCAGGCCTTCGCCATCCTGATCTTGACAGATGATCTGGCCAACCAGGGCCAAAGAAAGGATCCACCCGTACCAGCTCCAGTTGAATCAAACTTAAACAGCTTCAGCATCTCAACACACTTCTTCTCTTTCCCCCCCCCAAAGGACAGTTATCACCATGTTTGATAGGGTGTCAAACGGGGTTTTCCTTTTGAAACTCTCTCCAGCCGAAGGGAAAGGAAACAAGATGCTGTTAAAACAAAAGTCTGACTTCAGAGTTTACAATTGAAATGCTTCATCTGTTTTTCCTTCTTTTCTGTCCCTTGACTAAAAGGTTAAAGGATTTTTAGTGATCTGTTGCCCTGGCTGAGATCTCTGTATACCAAACCCTGAACTTTGTTCAACACTCTTCAGTGTTGGACAGTGACTGGCTTATGGTAACACCGCTGGCCCATCTAACTTACGCAACAGTTGCTCAAGGTCACCCAGCAGAGCAGAGGCAAAGCCAGGAATAGAATCCGAGTCTCCTGAGTACAAGTCCAGTGCCCTTGCTATTAGACCACACTGCCTTACTGCCCCGGGCAAATACTGGTCATTTCCTGACTTATCCCTTTAGTTATTTTGTATTGGTATGACTGTAGCCCCTACGAGAGCTAGTCCAGGACAAAATCCCCATTATGCTGGTTGCAGCACTAACCCAGAACCAAAACAAAGAAGGTGCCTGCCCCTAAGAGCTTACAACATAAGAGCAGAGATGGGCCTGCACCAAAACCCTAGATCCAAAACTCCACCAGCAGCTGGGGCAGCTTGGCTGCGGATCCAAGCGGTGTGGCTCTGGCCCATCTCTAATAAGGAGATGGGAAAAGGAAATTCTGACCATTTGTCATCATTGAGGTTCCCATGGAATTTTTCACAAGAATTTTCCTGGCAAGTTTCCTTCTGAATAACCCTGCCCTACTGGAATTGCTCACGCAGTTATAATAATCCTACGGTTCTTGGTTTCCATGTGCCAGAGCAGAAATGTTGCCTTGCTGTAGCAGTTCCTTGGCTGCATTCTTGCTCTCTCAATCACCCTTCTCATTTCTAATTCCCAAAACGTATTCTGGGTCTTGATTCAGCTTGAAGTTCTGATAAGACAGACAGACTCACCCCGCCCTCTGACAACTCGCCTTCCCTGCTCCTGCAGCCAGCATGCATCAGACATATCGGGCTGGGAATAGCACAATTGCAGTGCTATTCTAAATATCAGAGGGGTCATACCAAATGGACTGAAGGTTAAAAAATCCATTGCAATCGACATACTACACTGACTATGGTGAGAGACTGTGCCACACACACTCAAAGAAACTGAGGAACCACCTGCTCAGCAGACAGGAGAAGATCAAGAATGAGCTCTCAAAACTGGAGACTCTCATACAAAAATCAACCTTCCACACAAACTTCCACGTGGCTGGATTTTACAAAAACAAGAGAAGCCATTTACAATGCACACTTCATTTCTCTACAGAGGAAAAAGGACAGTAAACTATCTAAACTCCTACATACCACAGGGGGCTACAACAGTGGTACCCTTAACTCACCTAACAATATCATTAATCTATCCAACCACACACTGAGCCCGGCGGAAGAGTCTGTCCTATCTCGGGGACTCTCTTTCTGCCCCACCACACCCACGATACAGTTCTGCAGTGATCTGGAAGCCTACTTTCGTCGTCTCCGACTCAAGGAATATTTTCAACATACCACTGAACAGTACACTGACCCACAGGAACCTTCCTACCAACACTACAAGAAGAAGAATTTTGCGTGGACTCCTCCTGATGATCGAATGACAGACTGGACTTCTACATAGAGTGCTTCCGCAGACGTGCACAGGCTGAAATTGTGAACAAACAGCATCACTTGCCCCATAACCTCAGCCGTACAGAACGCAACGCCATCCACAGCCTCAGAAACAACTCTGACATTATAATCAAAGGGGCTGACAAAGGAGGTGCTGTAGTCATCATGAACAGGTCGGATTATGAACAGGAGGCTGCCAGACAACTCTTCAACACCACATTCTACAGGCCACTATCCTCTGATCCCGCTGAGGAGTACCAAAAGAAACTACACCATCTGCTCAAGAAACGCCCTACCACTCAGTAACAAATCTATATGGACACACCCCTAGAGCCCCGACCAGGGGTATTCTGCTACCCAAGATCCATAAACCTGGAAGCCCTGGACACCCCATCATCTCAGGCATTGGTACTCTTACAGCAGGATTATCTGGCTACTTCGACTCTCTCCTAGACCCTATGCTACCAGCACTCCTAGCTATCTTCGAGACACCACCAACTTCCTGAGGAAACTACAATGCATTGGTGATCTTCCAGAAAACACCATTCTGGACACCATGGATGTAGAAGCTCTTTACACCAATATTCCACACGAGGTTGGACTACAAGCTGTCAGGAACAGTATCCCTGATGAGGCCACAGCATGTCTGGTGGCTGAGCTTTGTGACTTTGTCCTCACCCACAACCATTTCAGATTTGGGGACAACTTATACCTTCAAGTCAGCCGCACTGCGATGGGTACCCGCATGGCCCCACAGTATGCCAACATTTTTTATGGCTGACTTAGAACAACGCTTCCTCAGCTCTCGTCCCCTAGTGCCCCTCCTCTACTTGCGCTACATTGATGACATCATCATATGGAACCACGGGAATGAGGCCCTTGAGGAATTCCACCTGGATTTCAACAATTTCTACCCCACCATCAACCTCAGCCTGGACCAGTCCACACAAGAGATCCACTTCCTGGACAAATAACTGATGATCACATAAACACCACCCTTTACCAGAAACCTACTAACTGCTATACTTACCTACATGCCCCTAGCGTCCATCCAGGACACATCACACGATCAATTGTCTACAACCAAGCCCTAAGATACAACCGCATTTACTGCAGTCCCTCAGACAGAGTCAAACACCTACAAGATCTTTATCAAGCATTCTTAAAACTACAGTACCCACCTGGGGAAGTGAAGAAACAGATTGACAGAGCGAGACAGGTACCTAGTACAGGACAGGCCCAACAAGGAAAATAACAGAACACCACTGGTCATCACATACAGCCCCAAGCTAAAACCTCTCTAGCACATCATCAACGATGTACAACCTATCCTGAAGGACGATCCCTCACTCTCACAGACCTTGGGAGGCAGGCCAGTCCTCGCTTACAGACAGCCCCCCAACTTGAAGCAAATACTCACCAGCAACTACACACCACACCACAGAAACACTAACCCAGGAACCAATCCCTGTAACAAACCCCATTGCCTACTCTGTCCCCATATCTACTCTAGCGACACCATCATAGGACCCAACCACATCAGCCACACCATCAGGGGCTCATTCACCTGCACATCTACTAAAGTGGCATATGCCATCATGTGCCAGCAATGCCCTTCTGCCATGTACATTGGCCAAACCGGACAGTCTCTATGTAAAAGAATAAATGGACACAAATCAGACAGGAATGGTAACATACAAAAGCCAGTAGGAGAACGCTTCAATCTCCCTGGACATTGAACAACAGATTTAAAAGTAGCCATCCTTCAACAAAACAACTTCAAAAACAGACTTCAAAGAGAAACTGGAGAGCTACAATTCATTTGCAAATTGAACACCATTAATTCGGGCTTGAATAGGGACTGGGAGTGGCTGGCTCACTACAAAAGCAGTTTTCCCTCTCTTGGTATTGACACCTCCTCATCAGTTATTGGGAGTGGACCACATCCCCCCTGACTGAATTGGCCTTGTCAACACGGGTTCTCCACTTGTAAAGTAACTCCCTTCTCTATGTGTCAGTATATTTATGCCTGTATCTGTAATTTTCACTGCATGCATCTGATGAAACGAGTTTTTTTACCCACGAAAGCTTATGCCCACATAAATTTTTTAGTCTTTAAAGGGCCACCAGACTCCTCATTATTTTAGTGCTATTCTAGGGTATCCTTAGTTCAAATGACTGGGATTTGTGGGAGAACAGAGGATGAAAAAGGTGCCACAAAACTGGGAAGTGTTAAAAAATGCATCTGAAAAAGAAAACCCATAAAAATTGATGTGTGTCTCCAAACATTTTCACTCCAAGCAGCCCTTTTGCTCTAGGAGTTGGTTCACCTCTAGCTCACAATGACCTTCTCTCCCTGCGACAGCCTGGTGTCAGGAAGTGGTGTGCATCCACAACTCCAGCTGAAGTCAGTTGGAATTCACAGCACTCCCATAGGAGAGGCTGAATAGCTCCTTGCTAAAGAGCTGCTGCCCCCTTCAGGCAATTTTTGGTTAACCCGATCTCTATTTAACTTTTATTTCCCAATCTTGCCAATTACCAAGATATTTGACTATAGATTTATAGATTATAAAGCCAAAAAGGATCATCTAGTCTGACCTCCTGCAAAACACAGGCCATCAGACTTCCCTGAATTGATGTACTGTAGTTCAAACCGTAATTTTTTAGAAAAACATCCAACCTTGATTTAAAAATTGACACTGGTACAGAATCCACCAGAACCCTTGCTAAGTAGTTCCAATGGTTAAGTACTTCCACTGTGAACTGTTTGTGCCTTATTGCTAGTCTGAATTTGTCTAGCAACAGTTTCCAGCCTTTGGTTCTTAATATGCAAACTTCTGTTCCTCACATAGATACTTATAGACTGTGCTCAAGTCACCTTGACGCTTTTGTCTTTCTAATCGGGCAGTTGCTCCTGATCATTCCATACACATCCAGGGTAATGAATCACATTGGATTGGGAGGGCACTGGTCTATTTAGGAAGCAGATAATGAAGGAAAGAGAAAAACGCACACTTATACCTAAAATCAGCAACCAGATTGCAAGAGAAAGTTACACGGTCTGCAACATAAAGGGGAATATATGAAAATATTTACACCAGTGGAGTCCAACGAGCGCAGAGCTTGGCTATAGTATTTTGAAGCGTTAACCGTCTCTCGTAACTGTTGTTCTTCCAGATGTGCTGCTCACGTCCATTCCAATTAGGTGTGTGCGTGCCGCATGCACCGTCAGAAAGTTTTCCCCTAGGAACACCTGCCGGGTCGGCTGTGGAGCCTCCTGGAGTGGCGCCTTCATGACGCTCAATATATGACCCCGTCGACCCTGCGCCTCCTCGGTTCCTTCTTGCTGGCTACTCCGACAGAGGGGAAGGAGGGTGGGTTTGGAATCGATATGAGCAACACATCTGGAAGAACAGTTACGAGAGGTGAGTAACCGTTTTTTCTTTGCGTGTTTGTTCATATTGATTCCAATTAGGTGACTCCCAAGCCTTACGTAGGCAGTGGGGTCAGAGTTATGGAATCGCTGATTGGAGCACCGCTTTGCCGAAAGCTGCGGTGTCTCTGGCGTGCCGGATGATGGCGTAATGCGAGGTGAAGGTATGTACCGAGGACCAAGTTGCTGCCCTGCAGATTTCTTGAATCGGGACCTAGGTCAGGAACAAAGCTGACAAGGCCGGGGCCCTAGTGGAATGTGCCGTAAGAGTCGGGGTCGGCACTCTGGCCAGTTCATAGCATGTGCGGATGCATGACATGATCCAGGAGAATATTCTTTGAGATGAGACCTGGAGGCCTTTCATCTGGTCTGCCACCGCTATGAACAACTGGTTGGATTTTCTGAACGGCTTAGTGCGTTCGATGTAGAAAGGTAGGGCTCTGCAAACATCAAGGGAGTGCAGCCTCTGTTCCCGGGAACTGGCATGAGGCTTAAGTTAAAAGACGGGTAGGAAAATGTCCTGGTTGGTGTGGAAGTGCGACACCACCTTGGGGAGAAAGGCCGGATGTGGCCTGAGTTGCACCTTATCCTTGTGGAAAACCGTGTAAGGTGGGTCAGAGGTGAGGGCCTTTAGCTCAGACACCCTTTTCGCAGACGTAATGGCGACCAGGAAAGCTACCTTCCAAGACAGATACAGGAGGGAGCAAGTTGCCAGTGGTTCGAATAGGGGTCCCATGAGCCTGGAGAGGGCCAGATTAAGGTCCCACGCAGGGACAGGCTGCCGGATCTGGGGATGTAGGCAGTCCAAACCTTTGAGGAAGCGACCAACCATAGGGTTGGCGAAGACGGATCGACCAGATGCTCCTGGGTGGAAGGCCAATTTAGCAGCGAGGTGAAGCCTTATGGAGGACGCCGCCAGGCCTTGCTGTTTCAGGGGTAGGAAGTATGCCAAGATGAGAGGTATAGGCACCTGGATGGGGGCGGGGGGGGCGCGACACTGGTCACACCAATACGAGAATCTCTTCCACTTGGCCAGATACGTGGCTCTAGTAGAGGGCTTCCAGCGGCCGAGGAGGACCTCCCTTACCTGTTCCGAGCACAGCAGGTCAGCCATAAAGCTTCCAAGCCGTGAGGTGGAGGGACCGCAGGTCGGGGTGATGGAGGCGACCGTGGTCCTGAGTGAGTAAGTCGGGGAGGAGAGGTAACATGACCAGCGCATCCACCGACAGCTCCAGTAGCGAGGCCACGCTGGAGCTATCAGAATTACCTTTGCCTCCTCCCTGAGGACCTTGAGCAGG
Source organism: Terrapene triunguis (assembly GCF_002925995.2). Taxonomy (NCBI): domain Eukaryota; kingdom Metazoa; phylum Chordata; order Testudines; family Emydidae; genus Terrapene; species Terrapene triunguis. The sequence continues at coordinate 3,586,718 of NW_020697707.1, read as the reverse complement.
ACCTTGTGCACGAGAGGGAACGGGGGAAACGTGTAGAGCAGGCAACCTCTCCAGGGTAGCAGGAATGCATCTGTGAGTGAGCCTGGGCTGTAACCCTGGAAGGAGCAGAACGTTGGGCACTTCCTGTTGCGTCGGGTGGTGAACAGGTCGACCTGGGGAAACCCCCACCTTTGGAAAATGAGGTGTATGACATCCGGCCGGATGGACCACTCGTGTGTGCAGAAGGACCTGCTGAGGTGGTCTGCCAGCGTGTTCTGAACTCCTGGTAGAAAGGATGCTGCCAGGTGCATGGAGAGGGCTGTGCAGAACTCCCACAGCCGCAGGGCCTCCCAGCATAGGGGAGAGGAACGAGCTCCCCCTTGCTTGTTGATGTAAAACATGGTGGTCATGTAGTCCATCAGAACTGCTATGCCCTGGCCTTGCAGCCAGGCCGGGAAGGCCTGGCAAGCTAGGTGAACTGTCCTCAGCTCCTTGATGTTGATACTTAGGGAGAGCTCGTCCCGCGACCAGAGGCCCTGTATCTGGAGGTGCCCCAGATGCCCCCCCACCCCCACCCCCGAGCCGAGTAACCAGGGACAAGGAAGGCTGAGGGGTGTGGAAGGGGACTCCTCCGCACACCGCTTGGGGGTTGAGCCACCAGTGTAGGGATGTGAGGACCTGCCCTGGCACTGTGACCACTGAATTCAAGCTGTCGCGCCCTGGGTGGTAGGCCGATGCGAGCCACGTCTGCAACAGTCTGAGCCGCAGCCTGGCATGCCGGGTCACGTAGGTGCAGGAAGCCATGTGGCTGAGGAGACTCAGGTATCCCCTGGCTGTTGTGGTCGGAAATTGCTAGAGGCTTTGAATTATGTCCATGATGGCTTGGAATTGGGACTCCGGCAGAAGAGTTCGCCCCTGAACTGAGTCTAACCCTGCCCCAATGAATTCTATTCTCTGGGTCGGTTCCAAGGTCGACTTCCCCAAGTTGAGGAGGAGACCCAGCCGCTTGAACATGCGCCTGACCAAACAGATTTGGGACTGCACCTGTGCCCTGGTGCAGCCCCCGAGCAGCCAGTCGTCGAGGTAGGGGTATACCTGCACCTGCTGGCGACAGAGGAAAGCAGCCACAACCGACATGCACTTGGTGAACACTTGGGGGGCTGTTGAGAGGCCGAACGGCAGGGCAGTGAATTGGTAACGCTTGTGGTTGACCACAAAGCATAGGAAGCGCCTGTGAGCTGGATGAATTGCTATATGGAAGTACGCGTCCTTCATGTTGAAGGCAGCATACCAGTCTCCCGGATCCAGGGAGGGAATAATGGTGCCCAGGGAGACCATGCGGAACTTCAACTTTACTATGAACCTGTTGAGTCCTCGCAGGTCTAGAATGGGTCTGAGACCCCCTTTGGCCTTGGGGATTAGAAAGTATTGAGAGTAGAATCCCTTGCCCCTTAGCTCCTGAGGAACCTCCTCCACCACTCCCATGGCGAGGCGTGCCTGCACCTCCTGGATAAGGAGATGCTCGTGAGAGGGGTCCCTGAAGAGGGAAGGGAAGCGAAGCGGGGGAGGGAAGGCAGGAGCAAAACTGGAGAAAATATCCCACTCCACCATGCGGAGGACCCCGTGGGACCAAGCATGGTAGAAGTGGGACAAATGATTCAGAAAGGGTGGGGAAGGATCCGGGAATGAGTCTGGTGCGCTGTCCTCGGGCACCCCTTCAAAAGGTCTACTTGGAACCCGACGATGGCTTGGTCGGGCCCTGTCCCTGTCCAGAAGCGGGGTCAGAAGGCTTCCTTCTGCGGTTCCTGCCCCTTCTTCTGTAAAATTCCTGCCTCGCTCAAGGAGGGTAGGAGCGCTGCTGCTGCTGTTGGGGCTTGAAATGCTTACGTTGGGTTGCCGGGGTGTGCATACCCAAGGATTTCATAGTAGCCCTTGAGTCTTTTAAGCTATGCAGCCAAGAGCCAGTCTGCTCCACAAACAGGCCTGCCCCATCAAAAGGCAGGTCTTGCATCATCTGTTGAACCTCAGGCAGTAGGCCCGAGGCTTATAACCATGAGGTGCGCCTCATGGCAATACCGGAGGACAAGGTGTGTGCCGGAGAGTCCGCAGCATCCAGTGAGGCCTGTGCCACTGCCTTGCCCTCCTTCACTATCGCTCCAAACTTCTCCCTGGACTCTGTTGGCACCAGCTCCTTGAACTTGAGCATCGAGTCCCAGGAGTTGAAGTTATACTGGATCAGAATTGCCTGCTGGTTGGCAATCCTGAGCTGGAGCCCCCCGTGGAGTACACCTCACGACCGAACAAGTCCAGGCGGTTGGTCTCCTCGGACTTGGGTGCTGTGGCTTGCTGCCTCTGCCTTTCCTTTTCGCTTACTGCCACAACCACCAGTGAACAGGGCTGCGGGTGCGTAAAGAAGTACTCGTACCCCTTTGAGGGTAGGAAGTACTTTCTCTCAACGCCCTTGGCTGTGGGGGGGATGGAGGCCGGGGTCTGCCAGATGGTCTTGGCATTGGTGTGTATAGTTTTGATGAGGGGAAGAGCCACCTTCGAAGGACCCTCTGGGGCCAAAATGTCAACCACCGGGTCCTTGGACTTCACCACCTCCTTGGCCTGCAGGCCCATGTTGTGCGCCACTGTGCGCGGGCGTTCCTGGTGGGTGCGGCTGTCTACAGGAGGCGGCACGGAGACGGAAGTGTCTACTACGGCCTCGTCCCGGGAGGAGGACAAAGAGACTAATGGGGGGACAAGCTCCTCCTGTCCCTCCTGCTCATCAGGAGCCTGACGACCTGTCTCGCTGGCTGTACCAGGCTCCGGAACCGGAGTTGGTTCCAAGGGGGAGGGCAGGGGCACAGCGCCTCCTCAGCCCCCCCAGGGGTGGGCTGACTGGCTGAGGCCTCCAGTTCAGAGGTGGCCGATCAAGAGCCTTTAGACTGGGCACCCTGGGCCTGGTGGTACGCCCACGGGGTCCAGAATGGCCACTGCGCTGGTCCCTGCCACTGCGCAGGCCACGGCCCTGCCCCCACCTCAGAGCAACCATGGCCTGACCAGTGTCTGCCCCACTCTGAGTACCTAGATCCTGCCTCCGAGTCCAATGACCGGGATCTGGACTGCGAGGGCCAGGGTGGTGCGGAGTGGAGCTGATCCAGCGAGCGGCGCTGCGCTGGGGGGCGATGCCATGAGGTTTACTGAGCAGCATCGGGACTGGTGCCAGGACCTGCTGTGTGATGGGGACCGATGTATGGATCAGCGTTGTGATCGGGAGCGCTGGCGCGACCTGGAGCGGTACCACGAGTACGACCGGTGCCGAGACTCCGAGCGGTGCCAGGGGCCATATCGTCGCTGGTTTGCCTCGAGACGGTGCCATACGATGTGGTACCGGAGACTTGGTGCGAATCATAGGTGACCTCGGCGCTGTCATGGTGATGAGATCGCTCGCGGCCGCAAAGGTGTCTGAGGTGGATGGCAGCTCCACCTCCTCAATTATGTGGGCCGGGGAGTCCAACGGCATCGGAATCGACGGTCCCCCTTGTGGGGCCAAAGTCAACTGTGCCGTCTCCGCAGATTTCGGTGCTGGGTGCTCCTCACGAGGACGCGCCCCACTGGCCGGCTCCAGAGGAGTGGGCCTCTGGGATGGATTGCTGCTCCTCCCTTGCTTCTGGTGCCGCTTCTGTGCCGGGGAGTGGGAGCGGTGCCGGGTCAATCCTGCTGGTTTCAGCACCGGGGTGCAGCGGTTCCGTGGGTCTCTGCAAGAGTCCGTCCACGGTGCCGCTTCCACCACTGCCGCCGGGGCACTACGCACCGAAGAACTCGGTGCCGGGTCCTGCTGCGCCGGCTGAGGTCTAAGTGTCACTTCTATAAGGAGCCGCTTAAGGAGAAAGTCTTGCTCCTTTTTGGTTCTGGGGCGAAACCCCTTACAAATCCTGCACCGATCGGCTTGGTGAGCCTCCCCCAGACACTTCAGACAAGCGTTGTGGGGGTCGCCCATTGGCATGGGCTTGGAGCAGGACTTGAACCCCTGGGACTTGGGCATGAAAGTCCCCCCAAGGAAAAGCGGTCGGGATGGAGGGTAAACCCCCCAGCCCAACTGCTAAGAACTAATACGAACTAAAAAACAATTTAACTAAATGTAAAAAGAAGAGACAAGAGCAGAGAGGCTACGGAAATGTGGTAGAACTTGCCGAGCAATGACCGTCACGGGCGGTAAGAAGGAATTGAGGAGGCGCCGGGTCGGCAGGGTCACATATTGAGCGCCATGAAGGTGCCACTCCAGGGGGCTCCACAGCCGACCCGACGGGTGCTGCTAGGGGAAAGTTTCCGACGACTGTGCACACGGCGCACGCCCATTGGCATGGACATGAGCGATCACTCGAAGAAGAAACCTGGATTATTTGGCTATGTAATATGGAGATCTTTTCAGATTCTAACATCTCACTCATTACTATGAAATACAGTCCTGCAACTGGGCTTTCTTAGAAGTGGTAAGAAGAAAAGAAAAAGTCACCCAAACACACAGGCCTGGGACAAACCAATGGCCCTGTGATAGGGCCTTCAGTGGCCAGGCAGGCTAGTGGCTAAATCGTTGGTTGGGGGGGACTGAAGGGGGAACCTGACCTCTCCTTCTCCCTCAGGTCCTGGCTCAGGGTCCTGTGTCGCTCACCCCTAAACAGGGGAGATGGACCTCTCCAGGGGCGGCAGGTTTGTATAATTTTTGGCGGTGCCCAGAACAGGCCCAAATCCTGCTCTCCCCCCCCCCACACACACACACACACACCTGCCTAAACTCTGGGAGGAAGTTTGGGAGTGCAGGGGGGGGGGCCTGGGATGGAGTTTGGGTGCTGGATGCAGGCTCTGGGCTGGGGCAGAGGGTTGGGGTGCGGGAGGGGGTGCAGGCTCTGGGAGAGAGTTTGGGTGCGGGAGGGGTGTGGGCTCTGGGCTGGGACAGGGGATTGGGGGGTGGGAGGGAGTTTGGGGTGCTGGGTGCGGGCTCTGGGCTGGGACAGGGGATGGGGGGCAGGAGGGGGCTTGGGGTGCTGGGTGCGGGCTCTGGGAGGGGGGTTGGGTGCAGGAGGGTGTTTGGGGTGCAGGCTCTGGAAGGAAGTTTGGGTTCTGGGTGTGGGCTCTGGGCTGGGCCAGGGGGTTGGGGTGCAGGAGGGGGTGTTGGGTGCTGGGTACAGGCTCTGGGCTGGGGCAGGGAAATGGGGCGCGGGCTCTGGGGCGTGGGGCTGGGCCAGGGATGAGGAGTTTGGGGTGCAGCAGGGGCTGGGGTGGGGGGCCAGAGAGGAGGACTCTCTCCAGCCGTCTCCCCACCCGCAGCAGCGAGCTCCGGGGAAGGGGAGGCCCCTCCCCAGCCCCCCACTCACCCAAGGCCCCCCAGGCTGCTGCTCAGTAGGTCCAGCCAGGATAAGCCCCCTTGGAGTCGCCTGCTGGGTGGAGGGGAGGGCTGCCATGTGCGTCCTCCCTCTGCAGGCGCAGCAGCCGCCTCGGCCTGCCCCCGGTGCTGCTCCCTTGTAGCCGGCAGTGGCCGGTGAGGGAGCGCAGTGCGGCGCTGCAGGGGGCAGCCGTCCACGGCCCAGGGCAGGCAGGGACACTCGGGGGAGGCGCACTGGTGCGGGGGAGGTGGCAGCCCCTAACATCGGTGGGGCCGGGCCCCCCAGACGCTGAATTTGCCTGACCCCAGGCACAATGGGCCCATATAACTCGCCGCCCCGGACCGCTCTCCCAGCCGTGAGGAGGGCTTCAGGACCGGTTTTCCTGGGCGGCTCTCTATGCAAGTCCTTTTAGTTTTGTTTAGTTAGTCCACTTTTCCGGCAGCTGGGGCTTGTCTTCAGGTTCCCCTTGGCAGGGAAAGACTGACTTGCCTCCAGTGGCTGCGTTGGCAGGTTGCTGGTCTGTGCCTTCAGGCAGGCACACAGAGAACTCCTGTCTCTTCGCCAGTCAGCCCCTGACTGAGCCAGGCTCCCTTCCTTTCTCCCGCCTCCAGGCTTGGCATTGGCTGCAGGTATAACGGGGCGGGGCTAGCTGACCCCACAGGTGTTCTTTAACCCCTGTTGTGCCCGGCTGCAGTCTCTCTGCTCCTTCACAGGCCCTAACAGTTCAACAGGACAGACATGCTCCTCAAAGCAGGAGTTCCCAATCCAGAGAACAGCCACACATCCCCAGGGGCCCTACTCAGATCAAGCAAGCACATGGTTTTGTATTAACGCAATAATTGAGAAGCAAGTCCAAAGGGATTTTCAAATTCAGAAATTAATGGGGGAATGAGAATCATTAGCATTTAACCACGTGCCGGCACTAGTTCAGTTCAGCAGCTGGCACGGTTCTTCACGGCACTCATTACCAGATCGTTAGTGTTTTTTCGGGGCTGGCCTGTCGTAACTCCAATTTTGTATTCCCAGTCCACCTCTCTGAATCTGACACTGCAGGCAATGAAGCACATTTTATTTAATATTGTCCTTACCCAGTATTATGCGGTGTTTTAGCAGGAAGTTTGCTCCGAATTCAGAAGGCAGAGATCAGTCTCAGGTTTTAAGGCCAGAAGGGACCATCGTGATGGTCTAGTCTGACCCTTGCCCACCATAGGCCACAGAACCTCACCCACCCGCTCCTGTGTACTAGACCCCTAACCTCACAGAGGGAGCAGAGAATTCCCTCCTCCCAAGACTCCTGACCCTGTGTTTGTAAAGCACATTGACTCCTTCAGACTATAAGATTAAATCTACTGTGTGGCCTTCCCCTCCCTCATTACCTGGAGCTAATTTCTGGGTTAGGCGTGGGGCCCAAAGCCTTTTATTCCACCCATCTCTGCATGGGAGAGGGGCAACAGAAAGACCCCTTGCAACCCCATCTCCCTGAAATTGAGGGTAAAAACCTTCCCGGGCCTTTTTGCTATAGTACTCTAAGGATTTCATGCTGCCGCCCATCACCATAGTATTTGGGTGCCTTCCATGTAAAATCCACAGCCGGAGCAGACTGCTCCCTGAAAAGGGAGAGGGGTCAAAAACTCTGCCGGGCCTTGGGGGTTTTGCTTATTTGGGGGGTTGGGAATAAGGGGAGCGTTAGAACTCGGAGCATGGCTTGTGGCGGAAGGGGTCTCGCATTACTCTCTGAAACGCTCCCCCAGCTCCTGACGCTACCGGCTGTTTAACCATCATGGGCTGAGGGTTACAGTGATGTCTCACCCAGGGTTCCCTGGGGCGTTTAAATTCCCAAGTGTTAAAATAGAAAGACCGGGAGCTATAGTTCCTATCCTTGGATGGAAGAGGAAGCAGGCAGGTTGTCAGCTTCTCAGATGGTCCTTATAAGGCATTGCTGGGGAGAGCAGGCTCAGTTTAGCAAGAGAAGAGGCAAGGGAGGGACATGGCCCCGGAGCCGTTGGGAAAGTGATGGACAGCTGTTAAGAAACTTCCCCTGCTGCACCATCAAACAGCTCAGGGTACGACAGGGGACCTTGTGGCCTATTGGATGGATTGGGATCCCGTGGGTAAGACGCCCCACGGGGAAGAGCAGAGGGCTCTGGGCACTTGAGAGAAAGGATGAGAGAGGGCTGAAAAAATCTTAAGATCCCTGAATGTTCAAGTCTGCCTATTGGCCTCCACCACCAACTCAACATTGGCCCGTTGGTGGAGACTAGGTTGTCCCCAAAAAGCCTCTGTCACTCTTACAGCATTATTGTTACTCTGTTTCATACAACATCTTCTAAAGGCATGTCCCACAGAACTCTTTAGAAAGCAGCACCTACGGAAAGATGCCATAGGTAGGGACCACTGCCACGCCGGGCACAGAGCAGCAGAGGTGTGCAATTCTCAAGACACAGAAGGGTTTTCTGGTGATATTTGAAGAGAGATGGAAACACAGGAAGGGGGCAAACAAGGTGGGAATGGAGGAAGTGAAGGGACAAAGGGCAGCTAGTGAGGATTAGGAAGAGAGGAGATCAGAGCACCTGGGGAGTTTGGAGGGCTAAGAGTGGATATGGAGAGGGAAGCATGAGCCAGCGGTTAGAGTAAGATGAAAAATGCAATATCTAAACTGGAAGACAATTTAAACCTGTCTGATGCTATGGTAACGGTTAGAGAGTGAAGCAGGAACAGTCTCAGTTCTTCACTCAAACGCCACCAACGCCTGATCTTGCGGCTGTTCAGAGAGTGGGCTCCCGGAAAAGGGGCTGGGGTGGATTGCGTCTGCCCTCTGCTGGGCTTTTCTGATATTTATTGCTGGCTCGTTTCTCCGCTCTAGCCACACTTGGCTGCCTTGCAGTTCAATCGTTTTCACCCCACTCTGCTGTGATAGCAATTATTTAGCATCCTCCAAGAAGCTTTTAATCTGAATTTGATTAATAGAGCTTGCTGATTTCTCCACTGTTACTTGTCCCCTTTTGATCTTGGGGGATTTTAACTTGCTTATTGATTGCTTGTCCAAACCTACTGGCTTCAGTTTTAATGGGATTCTGAGGCTCCTTGCCTTGAGGCAGAGGGTGGCTAAGGTCACTCATTCAAGCTGGCCACTGTCTTGACCCCATTTTTACACAACAAATGCCCCGTGGTCGATTTGCTGGGCTAGCAAGCTGTTACAGTCAAAAAATCAAATCAGGTTCAGAGCACAAATGTTTAACACTTTGGCTCCTGCATTCCACTACCATGGTACACGGTAGGAGTTTCTCTGTGGGAATGAGCATAGCAAGAATGGATTAACAATGGATTAACCACCACTTAACTGCAGAACATGCCAGAGGGGACAAATGTGCCTGAGAAGCTGGCCCATGGATCGGTCGATTCTCTGTAATGTACCTGGAACATGGGACAGTATCTGAAGTGTACTCGCCTAAGCATGCAGCAATTCTCCAAGAGGGACATATTTTTGGAGTTTACCGTACCCATCCTGCACACAGCCACATCAGATACCATTTGAAAGCTTAGTTTATGTATGTTTAGATGAGGTATGATGTGGAACTGTTAAATGGTGCCGTAAGCCTGTAGGTGAGGTCAAACAATGGTACCGAAATGAGACAATGTCACCTGCAACATGACTACCGTTTTTACGGTTTAAGTTAAACACCTTAAGGTGGTGTTTACAGCTCAAAGCCACCAACTGACAATGTATTAAAAGATTTGTTATTGGTTTTGCATGAGCAAGTATTTTTTTCAGCAATGATGAAGCTGCGTATTGTCATCTCTAATACCAGCAAATATCAACATTTTGCAATATACTAACATGAAATGATTTCATATTGCATTTTCTTAATTGTCAAAGTATCTCACGTGTGATAATACTTATCTATATTTTCAATTGAAATTCCGTCTCATACTGAAAGTTGTGTATCAGTAGCAATAGATTGTGTGCTTATAGTTTGTATTGCGTAGTGGGTAATAAATAAATATGCGTGAATTCCTAATGTTATGCTTCTCCATTTGTAAGCTTTTGTACATACAATGTATCATCTAGTGTTCCTGGTAGAAGGTTTTAATTTGTAATGGTTTCCTCATGCAGTAGTAGCCTTTGAAATATTTTAGAAACTAGCTTTTTAATTCACAAATCTGTATACTTGTACAAAACAAAAAATGGTGGTGGTAATGCTAACAATGTACTTTGGGAATTTTACCTCTACAGGGAAGTTACAGTATATGAAGACATGGAGGATACATGCTCCTTAAAGCTTACGTCAAAGAGAAAAAGTCTCTCCACAAACTTTGAAAAATGTGTTATTTGACAAGAAAATCAAAAAGAAATGAAAAAAACCTGTCAAAAGCCAACAGTGCTGGGCAGAATTCTGTGATGCTGGCAACAGAAGCCAAGAGAGATGAATTATATTGGTGGCTACAGGAAAAAATTCCTGTTTGGATGATGTGCCACCAATACTCTCTCACAAGGACTGCTTTCAGCAATACATAAGCATGTCAAATTTGGCACACATCAGAGTTGTATTGAACTCATGAAAGAAAACGGTCTCTGAATCTGATCAGAGAGCATGATATTCACCTGCCTCTATAGCCACCAGAACAACTACGTCCTCTAGCGATTGATCCTGTTGCATTGTTTGCTTGAAAAAACCCAAGAGGCAAGAAAGTTCATAAAATAGAAACATTTGAGAGAGCAACCAACCTAAAGGAGGCGGCACTTCAAAAGAAAAGAGGACGACATGTTGTACAGAATCTCTGTGGAAGACTTGGTTGCTAAGGATGCAGTTTATCACTCAACATGCTGCTCTTCCTACTTGAATAAAGCAAATCTTAAAGCAAAACCATCTAGTTACACTCCAACAATAGTCACCTTATGGACATTGCATTTTATCAGCTGATTGAAAAGATAAACAGTACAAGATGTCTCTTCTCCTATCCAAGCTGCTACAAAGATAGAAAGCCCTACTTCCCTCAGACGTAACAACTGCAAGCTATTCCAGTAGCAAATTACAGGCAAGATCAGAAAAACATTATGGTTCTGCAATTTCATTCCATGTACAGCATGGACAAGGCAAGTCTACCATTGTTCTATGCAGTGCAATAACATTACCTGATGCGATCCAAGCTGCTAGTAATCTGAAGCAGGCACTTAAGTCGTCCAAATGTTTTGTGAAAGTTCTTCTAGCAAGTGATCCTGATTTCAAATGAACGAGTGGTTTTGTACAATGCCGCTTCTACCCTTTGGGCTGGAATAGCCAAAATGAAAGCCTCAGAATATTATCCAAAACCTGGTCACTGACACAGGTCGGCCATTTTTCTACCCTAACCAGTGAGCACTTTGTCCATTGGTTGATAAAGAAGCATATATTTCAGCCAGCAATGAGTATCATCTTTCAGAAGACGTTCAAAGAAGGTGCAGAGTGCATAGTATTTAGCACCCTCATATATAAGCCTCGCTGCACAGCAAACCCACGAGTTTGGGTCTCGCAATTTTATTGACATACTACTACTTCCGTGGATTCTGCAACACTTCTGATGAGCTGAGGAAGTTCATCACTGGTGCTGCAGAAACTGAAGTAGAAAGACTCCCGGGAGGTGTGTTCACTCCAAAGGGAATGGTGCCACTTCATGCTGCTGGAAATCTCATCCATGAAGGAGAGGATAATATAGACACCAACACAGAGACCATTGATGGAAAGAACACCTTCCATCCAATGGCTAGAGTGGTACTGAAGAACAGTCTGCAGACAGTTCTGCATCACAAGAAATATCACTGAAGCATGGGAAAGAAAAGTCACTTACTCTCCCCGGGCAATCTTCCCTGCACAAAACCCTGTACATGCCAAGGCAATGAAGACTGTCAACCCACAACCTCAAGAGAGCTCAAAATGGGGAACGATGATAAAAATGTTGACTAGAAATGTCATCAGCCCTATTACATTTCAATGATACCTGTACACATTGATTATATTTTGTTTTACAAGTCAGCGTGTTGTGATGCTTTGAGGTCACAAAGGAATCAATTTTTGTGTCTTGAAATAATACAGAGTCTCATTAAGCTAAAAAAAAAAAAAAAAAGGCAAATATTTCCAAGTGGTCATTTTAACGGGTTGATGGTGTCATTGTTTATCCCGTTTCTATGGTAATGGCACCACTTCACAGCTCCACATCATACTTCCCCTCAAAAGTAGGCATAAGCAGCTTTCAAATGATGTATGATGTGCATATGTGGAGAGGGGGCACATTAACTCGACCAAATCAGTGGCGTCTGCCGCTCGCCTACATGTAGATAATACTCTAATTCATCATGGCTCCAGTTGGGGTGTTTGGTTTGGTTTTCAATATAGGCTCGGTAATTTGCGGATGCTGAGATCTGGATGCTATAACAAATGCAGAAACTGATAGCACTGCCTGTTGCTGAAAGTGAGAAATGCAAGTGATTATAGAACATTCTCCTCCTACACTATCTACTTTGGTACAGGGCAAATGATGATTGATCACCAATGTGTGTTCCATGCTAAAATGTCCAAGTGTGCACATTCCTTTTCCAGAACTTTCTAGTTAGCCTTTGCTTTGGCTAAGTGAGAACTTAAAACATCTGTCTCTAGTTCAACTTGACAACCCACCCATCATTTTCTAGACTCAACCTATCATGTTTTTGCTAAAATTAAGTTTTTACAGCTGTTGTGGTCTCTTCTTCTCCTAATTTTGTTATTCTATTCAAAAGCAGTTTGCCAAAAGCATGATTTTAACAAACAACAGTGCAGGCCTCTTTTTTAACAGTTAGTTATTCATATAAGTTAGGTGTTAAACTGCTATTCTTGAAATACTCAGTGATTTTATTTATATCAAATGCTTGGTATAATCTTATCTGCCTACATCATAGAATCATAGAATATCAGGGTTAGAAGGGACCTCTGGAGGTCATCTAGTCCAACCCCCTGCTCAAAGCAGGACCAATCCCCAGACAGATTTTTGCTCCAGATCCCTAAATGGCCCCCTCAAGGATTGAACTCACAACCCTGGGTTTAGTGGGCCAATGCTCAAACCACTGAGCTATCCCTCCCCCCTGGTTTCATCATCAGAAACCAAAGCGAACTTTCAGTCAAGATATCTTGTACTCCGGATACTGTTTAGATTACTATGTCTCTTTACTGTGTGTTTCTACAGCATCTAACGCAATGGAGCCCTGACTCCTAATTAGGTCTCTCTTACTCAATGCCTCATGCACAAATTACCGCTATTAGCTTTCCAGCAGGTCCTCTGGGATTTCAGATTCCAAGAAAGCAGCTCTCAGGGTCCAGTGCACATCAAGTTAGTTGAAAACCCAAGGGACGAGGGCTCAGAAGGAAGTCAACTGTGTATCTGTTTCAAACCACCATTGCAACAGCATCGAAGGAATTGCACTGCCTATGACACCATCAAGGTCGGGAGACACACTCCAAGCTGAAGATGAGTGCAAGACTAGAGCAGTAAGGGAAAGCTTTCGGTTAAATTCTTTGCAGGCATACACCGAGTGGACAGCTAAAATCAAGTATAGGAAGGAGTCTTGTCTGGAAAGTACAAAATTGCTCCTGGGGGTAGCAGCAGAGGAAGGAGGTAGAACGTAAACAGAAGCTCTTCTACTGGGTCTCAGTAGTAAGAGGAAGAAGTGAAGACTTAAGGGAGCAGGTGACTGCCAGATTGAGGGCTCCTCATTGGCCCGATCCACATCTTTTCCAAACAGTTTAACACCCTTGGGAGGAAGATCTGCTAGTTTAGACTTTGCACCTACATCTGCGCCAGAGCTTTGTATCCAGATACAACAGCACTTGAAAGCAGCGTCCAATGGGTCTGACAAGAGCCCAGGCGTGATCCAAAGTGCATTGCGCAGGTAGGAGGCTGTCAGAGTAGGTTCTGCTAAGATGCCCACAGCTGCTTAGTTTGGATCTAGATAAGCAGGCTGGGAGGACTGCAACAGGCTTGACACTCATTCAGTCCTTTCCAAAGGGACTTAAATGCAGAGGCCAAAAGACAGCCATGGTAACAAACTCATAGACAAAAGCAGGAGTGAATAGGGGAGCAAGACAACTGAGGTGAGTTCTCTCCCCTAAGCTCCAGAATACTGGTACAAGTACTGCCTGTAACTGCCTCTGCCTCTGAGACAGTAGACGGAATCACAGAGTCACTGCTGTTGCTGGATAGGATGGGAGAAAAGCAACATTCAATAAGCATGTGAAATGACCACATAGTCATCAGCGAGGAGTTATTTCTTCCTGATACAGTATTACCCAATTGGGCAGTATATACTGCTGAGGCCCAAAAGAAAGCAGCAATTGTCTGATTCATTAACATGAGGTGCCGATGGGTTCTCTACGTTTATTTTAACATAGCCCCTAGTGTTTGGACCTCTAAGAAGTTCAAGAAACAACTCTCAATGAGGAAGGCCTTACTACCTCCTAGATGCTTCCGGCAGTGATACACAGGATGGAACTTTTGAGGTCTCCAGAGAGTACTTTGTTAAATCTTAGCTACCAGACTGTATGAAGCTGGGGTGTTTTCCCTGTTGCTGATGGAGTTCCCCTCCTTGCTGAATATTGCTAGAGTGTTCTTGAATTATCCCTGAGCTCATCAAACTACTTCTGAAGAGCAAATCAATAAAGAGCCTTAGGGCAGGATTATATTGCCCCAAATAGCTGGTGCTTCCAAAATATTTGGGGGGAGGGGGAAAGAATACTCATACTCTTCCCCTTATTGACAAATGTATTATTCCTGCTCCTATTTCAATTTATTTCATTCCATCCCTGGCCTATCAGTGCACACACTAGATTTTTCAGGAAAAAACATAAGCCCTCGGATACTCAGCTGATAGTCCAAATGATACTGTCTCCCTTCCTTTGGTGTGGTGTTTGAAGACATTTGGTTAAATAGGAAACTAAATATGACACCTGCCCCATTAGATTACATTATTTGCAAGCTCACACAACACACACTACCATGGATATATTGTGTGGCAGCTCATTACTGAAGGATTGGCAGCATATCACTGAAGTACTGGTATCACCTTAGATGCACTAGGGCAGGGGTTCTCAATGCCTGGGGGTAGACAGAGATCTTCCAGGGGGTACATCAACTCATCTAGGTATTTGCCTAGTTTTATAACACGCTACATAAAAAGCACTAGCAAAGTCAGTACAAACTAACATTTCATACAATGATTTGTTTATACTGCTCTATATACTATACACTGAAATGCAAGTACAATATTTATAGTCCAATTGATTTATTTTATAATTATATGGTAAAAATGAGAAAGTCAGCAATTTTTCAGTGATAGCGTGCTGGGACACTTTTGTATTTTTATGTCTGATTTTGTAATCAAGTAGTTTTTATGTGAGGTGAAACTTGGGACTACACAAGGCAAATCAGACTCTTGAAAGGGGTACAGGAATCTGGAAAGGTGGAGAGCCACTGCACTAGGGCATCACTCACTAAGGTAGTGGGGACCCTTTCCTGTTGATGAAATACGCAGCAATTCTTGCAAGAGACAGTGACCCTTATGTCGAAAGAGTGCAAGTATCATTGAAATCTCACTTAAAACTTTGCTCCTCTTCTGCTCATGAAGAAACAATGGTAATAGCGATCTCATGGTTATGGGGTTAGCCACAGCTCTGGCCTCAGAGCATCCCATCAGGTATTAGGACTCTAATGCTTACCTGTCTTGCGGTGCAATCCCCGTTCTCCCATTCTTAGACCAGCATATGCTTACAACACCCCACTGATGCCAACTGCTTATTACTGGTCAGTCCCCAGGAAGAGATTTAGGTGCCTGCCTGATCCTCCGTTCGGGAGCCAGCTACCAGTGGTAGTGACCAACCACCTTCTTAAAACAATTACATTTATTAGCAAACGGATCAAAGCATTAGAGAAAATGATTTTGAAACAAAAGGCCTACACGCATCTTTAGTCTCATCTAATCTTATGCTTTATGACAAGCTATATTAGATGGGCTTTCCGTGAAAGCTACAGGAAACGCTCTGAGGAAATTCCAGGAACTTTTGGGACCCAGGCTGGTCACAGTTTGTGTCTAAATGTCTTTCCCAGTCTGTTTTCCCTCTTTAAGAGAAGCTGGGATTTTCTTCAACTCCACACTCCATGCGAGAGTCACTGGCCCCCAATTACCACACTGCTTATGGGTCTGGCACAGGCCACGATGTGAAGTCTTCCTTTGCTTGGAACTGTTTTTTCATGATTGGCCAGCACGGGCATCTCGGAGAATAACCCCATCATGGTGACTCCATTGTTGGGCAGCTAGGCCCATTCAGGCTCCCTGGCTTGCAATCCCAGGTCTTTCAACTGTACCCACCTGTGTGTGGAAGGAAGTGTGTAAACGGTGTAATCCCCAGATAGTTGAAAACGTCTCGGAAATCCTAAACGCAAGCCCCATTACAAGGTACGGATTTCATTGCTGAGCAGCATCCCCACATTCGTCACAACTGGAAATAACAGAACCAAAGAAGAAAGCTTGCTACTTCCCCCACGTTAGCTGTTTGTCGACCACCCTATCGTCTCAATCCTCTCTCTCTCTCTGCCAGAGATACTGAAAGTAACTTCAATTGCACAAAATGCACCAAGAAGTCTTTTTCTTTCCCCCTCAAGCATGACATATAAACAACTTTCATACAAGCATAGACCACAAAATATATCCAAGAAACATCACCAGGTGAAAAACTCCTGTTTAGAACAGTCTCCAAATGCGAAATGCCACTCAAACCTCATCGGCAGGCATCTCTGAAGCATATTATATATTCACAGAGGCCTGATCAGCACTGTTGACAGCATGTCAAAGAACACATTTAACTTCAAAGCATGCAAAACAGCTCACTTCAAAGTCAAAATCAAGCGAACTGTTCTTCCTCTAAGCCCAAATATACTGTGGCTGGGGATTTCTCAGATAAAGGAAAATAAAGTTTTTAGGGTAAATGGCCCACATATTGGAAACCTGAAGACACTGAGTAAGTTATAGGACAAAATACTAAGACTGTCACTTTTGATGCCAGCAATAAATATTTAGTTTATATAAATTTCTATCGGTCTGAACCACTGACTATGAAAACAATTAACCAATTCTTTGACTTAACATTAACTCACCACTCCAAAGGGTAGTGCCTCAGATGTATGCAGATAACAGAACTTCCATATACAAAAATTATTGAATTTATTTTTTTAAAAAATCAAGGTTTAGCTTAAGTGTAATTCTCACTGAAGAGTATTGGAAATATTCAACCAGGGAGAGTCACAATAGGCAAAGGACTATTCGGATTTCTGAACTTTTCCTGGGCTTGCTTACCTCTGGGGAGAATTTTAGTTTGTTGCTCAATAAGAGCTGCATTGGTAGGTTAGAGCTTTCAGAGCTCAATAGGAACATGGGCATATTCACACTAACATGACTATTAAGCTATGTTTGTGAGGCTCTGGGAATTCCACAACCACGCTCAAGGAGTTTCTACTATTGTTCTGCAGATTAGTAATTGTGTTTTAGGATGCTAATATCTTTTCAGTTTATTCTCCCTACATTTCCAGCGTTTAGTTTTCTATGACTCACAATCAAACCTAATTTAGATCCATCAGTTCAGACTAGCACAAAAATCATAGAAATTAAAGGTAATGATCAAAGAATTTATTTTTATGTCCAAAATCAACACCAAAGACAATCTGAATAACTACAATATATTATACACAAAGAAATACAAAACATGAACTTATAAAACAAGGTTTGCAACAGCATATTTCAAAAGGTCACATTCACAACAGATGCTGATGGCGGTGCCTTTATCCATTCCTGAAATGAGGTATATGTGCGCATCATTCTTACTGTACACCTGAGCAACTTTCTCACCATGTAGATGCTATTAAAAACATTAGACTAGTGTGCAGATGTGTGTTCCTATGTATTTTTGTGTAGGGCATGGCTCAAGGGTCACAGCAGGCAAAGACAGTTGGTCATCACTTAACTATTCCAGCGAGTTACAAGAGGGGCAGTGTGGAACATACAATTACACTATTGGGAAAGACATCAGTTGGTTTCTAGCACCGCTAATTTCTCTCTAGATGCCTGGAATACTTGCCAATAGTGCAGTGTGCTGGACTAACCAGAAACACCCATGCATAAATCACTGGTCTGTAGGTGCGTTTTCAAGCAACCAACAAAGCAAAGTCATGGAGAAATGATAGATCAACAAACAATGAGAATAAGGAGGTTTATGAAATATAGTGCTTGCTGACACAGCAGAATTAGTGCTAAACTTAGAAGTTTATTATTTATTCACTTTTTAGTGACACACATGAACAAAGTGACCTTTCTGAAACAGATTTTTCCCACCAGTATTTAAATGGCCAGTCAATGGCAAAACTATCTAGTGGGCCTCATCTCCTCAGGACGATTACATGTCACTACCGTTAGTGCAAGTGCAGGAACAGACCGCTACGTGGTTTAGAACCAGAGTTCCTTACAATTCCTAGCAAAATGGTAGAAATATTAAACCTTTTGCCTCTCCCAATATGAAGAAAACACCACACGCAATTACTGAATGCAGATACTGCAAAGAAATTCACCTAGGTTTTTATATGCTTTGCAGTTTGCTAGAGTATCTAGATTAACCTTGAGATTCATTTAAACCTAAAACTGTAAATCCTTTTGAGGAGTTCCTACATAATCCTTGACGATCTTAAACAGTTAGGGAAGAAACCACTAAAATAACCCAGAAAGCAACCAAAAATTAGATCAACTCTTAGAAGGCAAATTTACCTCTGGTTCAGGAACCAACACTCTCCGGAGTGGCAGTTTAGCTAGCCTAAGACCTTTTCTAACTTTCAACCAGAGAGAAAATAGACTATTAGTATCTGTCAATCATTAACAATTAAAACAAAATAAGGATTTGGGCAGGTTGGTTTTTTTGATTTAACATTTGTTAATTGTGTCCAACAGACGGTTGGACTCCAATATGACCCCGCACAGCGATATTAGCAGATGAGGAGTAAATCTGATACCATGTACAGTGTGGCAAATATATCCATACGCATAAATGCACGAAGAGTCCAAAGCACCTAAAAATAACCTCCTCCATGCAACAGAAGTCACTTTATTTGCTAATGAATAGAGTGCCATTTATTTGGCACAAACATTTTACCAATTTAAGAAGTTTTGTATTTAGTGTAACATTTTGTTCAGGGCTAGTGTTGGATTCAAGCAAAAAAAATAGTATACAGTTCGGGGGGAGATGCATTATAGAACTATATATAGGGGATTGTTCCGGTATATGCAGTATTGTATAGTACCGTTGTATTGTACTAGCTAGTCCTTTAGGTTCATGGGGGGAAAATGGACAAACTTTCAGCCTGAGAGAATTTTAGTTAGCTTTTTTGCTTTTATTAACAAGCATATAATATTAATTGGCAAAACACTGAATACAAGCTTCACTATCATAAAATCAAAACATTAAGCAATAATCCCCAAAGGCTTATTCAGACAAAAACTAGCCACCAATAGTACAAAAATTACACAGCAACACAAAGCATAAAAAATGTAAACTTTCAAATGAAACTAAGTCAAAAATATGATTTTATACTGTGATAGTTTCAGTATCTTTATATACCACATATTGAGGATAAAGGCTTAGTGGTTGCACTGGCTTATTGTCCCTTAACCCTAAATTAATCTTGTTCCAGAAAAAAAGAAGTTTCCTTTTGTCCAGTTAAATCATTTGGATGTTAAGGATTATATTAAACCAATGTTGTAAGTTAAAAGGACTTCTGCAGGCATGCCGCTAAGTAACTCTGCTCCTGTGAATAATCCCACTGATTTAAATGGAACCATCCATGTGAGTAAAGTTACAAGGTAAGGATTTGCAGTATTGGACCTTTACGCCCCAATCCTACAATCTGCTCTGGGGCAGGCCACATTGACTTCAACTGGATTCCGTGAGGGCATAAGGATCTACCAGGTGGATCAGATTGCAAGACTGGAGCTTAAGTTTGTACATGAGCAAATTCAAACTCAATAGTATTAAAAAAAAATAAATAAAAAATGTGGGCTTACCATGAGGAGCAAGTTTCCAGAAAATCTGTACCTAAACTCCGCTTTCATCAAAGCGCAGAATCAAAGGGCAGTTCAAAGCTAAATTATGCACCTTAAAATAAGTGTTCTCTCTGCACCCGGTACCTAAGGAAATGTTAAGTGAACCTCTCCATTATAGTTAAGTATAGTTAAGTTACGCAAAAATTCTAGCCTATACAATGGGATTTTTTCTTTTCTTTAACTTTGAAGCAGAGGAACAAATGCGTAGGTTGCTTTAAAACTTCCAGTGAAGCATCTGAACTGAAGTGATTACCTGAGGAAATACAGAAACTGGATTTTTCTGTAGAGTACAGTTTAAGCTGTCTGCATTAAATGCATTTCTTAAGTACTGATTACAATACAAATTTATCAAAGACTCATCTGTTGATGTACAAACTGGTTGGCTTTTTCCTATTACATTTATCTCAATGGTAAGATTAAAATAATTGTAAAACAGGGTAGCTATACTACTACATTTACCATTCATTGGGGAGGCGGGGGGAGGCCAATGACTCTCCTAAGACTAATTATGCTGTTATGAAGACAATAGAGCCAGATAAGCTTTCAAAGGCTCAGAGCCTATTGGAAAAAATAGCACCATCATAGTTGTAGTCTGATATTTCATATGGTCCCATATCCCCAGAGGTTATAGTGTTGTGTGTAGTATTGCACAACCAATAAAAAATAAATATTCCCAGGTTAGATGGTACACAAAGATACCAGACGTAACAATGGCACAAAAACAATTTCGGATAGGCTGCAAGTCTTGCAGATTGCTTCCACAATTCACATTAATGTTTCTTGCCAGATCATTTATTTTAAAATATTGCTGACAGGTAGTTCTTGCACTTACACACAATTTTAAAACCCCAAACTTCACTTCAAAATAATAATAAAAAAAACCCCCAAAAATAAAAAATAAAAAAAAACAAACAAAAACCCATTTGAATGTACATTTTAAAAATCCCACCTACATTCCTTCTCAATTTAGCGGTAAGTAGATGCTACATTTACAATTTAAACATATGCCTTATAAATGCATGTTTCAAACCTATTGCACAAAAGCATAAGTAATGCTCTTTATCCATACAAAAACATCAAATAAAAACTACTCAAACTCAAAGTAAAAGGAAGAAGCTTGTAAAAACATCTCACAATTTCATTTTATATGCCCGTAAATAAAGCTGGACCATTGAAACCAAAATACTTGGATGGTAAAATAAGATAGAAGGCTTAAAATAGAATAAATAATTTTATAAAGTTAATTTTTTTTAAAACCCCCAAATCTTATTTAAATTCAATATTATATATTCTATCTGAATTATCTATTTTAAATGAAAACTATATCTAGTGAGACTATGAGCCTGGGTAATTAGTCTCATTGCTGCTGAGGATAATGCAACAAGATACTTGTACTGCAATTATTTACCAGCGTAAGCAGTTGTGAAAACTACTTCACAGTAACTCCATCTTCACTAAAACCAAAATAAACTGAACATGACCAAGCAGGACCAAGAGATATCTAAGCTGAGCCTGGCTTTCAGACGTTAAACAATATTAAAAAAAATCAATAGTTATTTTTCCCCAGTATAGTTTTGACATTAAATCAACTGTCTCTTAAGCTTCACAGAAGTAAAACAAAAATTTCAGAAATAGAATCCTTAAGGTCTCACACTGACTGTTGAATTTAATTGTATGCTACTCTTTCTACAACGCTAAAAATCAAACCAAATGGTGCAGCAAACCCCTATGGGAAATAGTTTCTGTAGTGAAGATATTCTGACATGATGCAATTTAGAAAAATAGGTATTTTTACCACTGAGGTTTTATCAGGTTAATACATTTAAAAAAACAGAGTTACACACAATTATGAGCTATAACCAGCTGTTGGTGTTAATACAGGCTTCAGATTGATGTATCTATACAGATATCAACAGAGATTTAAATATATTGATATAGCACCATAGCAAATTCAAGTGATTCCAAAGATAGCTACAAACTTACAAATATATATTCTGTACTGTAGATTGCTACAGTGAGAGTTAGAACTGAATGGCAGAGGGTTTTTTGAATTTGCATGTTCATACTGTTTAATCGCTCCTCAGTTTTATTACACAGGAAAATATTCAAATTCTGATGTACTTCAATGGCACTGCAGTAACGTCTGGTTTTACAAAATGCTGCTGTAGTGCATATTCTGAGGTAGACACATCATGTATATATATTTATTAAACCCTTAGATGCAAATGAATCAGATTGATTAGGATAGGGTCACTTGGCTGAAGTTCCCTGACACACCCCACAATGCGGACAACTGATTAACAGTTCCACAAAGTCCTAGTAAATCAATTGACGTATAGGGTCACATCACCTAGGTTCATTTTGTGAAAAGCTCACAAAGGGCCAGTTGCTAAAACTAAACTACTGAAGTCTCCCTTTCCTCTTCCGACACTTGAAAAAAAAAAATACAAGTTATACGTAGATAAAAGCTGAATCGCAGGTAGGTGCATACACGAACAGAAAGACCAAACCAGAGCTAAATTCTATTCCCCCACCCTCCAACGCTGAAATACTCCAGGCCTAGATGTGAAAGTCGTCCTGCCTGGCCCAACGAGCCCTCAGTACATTTACATCTCTCATGCCCTAGATTTGCAGATTGCACTCCTACTAGTCTAGTAGATTTCCCTTGTTTCTCCATTTGCACCCATTCTGATTTCCTCCTCATTCACCTCTATGATTATGAATAAAAATAAAAGAATGCAGCTTTAGAACGCTGTTTTGAAATATATACAGGTGAGACTGTGTTCCCTCTCACAAATGTGGCAGTAGGAAAGCTAAGGGAGGAGGCAAATGGAGGAACGGAAGGCTCCAGCTAAGAATGTGTAAGGAGGCACACAGGAACATGCTGTTTCAGGGAGGCGGTGGATGCACATGTTTGGATAAGCCAGTATTTCTCCGGGTTTACTTCCTGATGTTGAATCCAATTTTAAATAATGTTTTCTTGCAGGGAAGAGGAGCACAACCGGATGGAGTAGGGTGGTGCCAACAGGCATAATGCTTATGTTAGCCAGTGACATTTGCCTTATGGAGGAATAAAAGGGTTTAATAATATGTATACAAAACTGGTGTTTTCAGCTGACAGGGGAACTTTCCCTCCTAAGCGTTTAAAAAGAAAGTAATAACCTCCAGCTGCCAGTGTGTCATACTGCACACTCTCTTTTCAGTATCTTACAATCCCCGTGCCAGTCAAACATTTTAACATTTCATATTTTTATTATATGTTATACAGTATATCGCTTGCAGAAATCACGTTCAACCAATATTAACAGTTTTTTTAAGTCACCTATTTTTAAAAAGCTTGCAAGATTTTTTATTTTTTTTTAGTTAACACTCCTCTTATCATTATCTGAGCGCGGACTTGATGACATGCATAGAGTAGTGTCCTGCATCTCTCGAGGCTGAACACAAAAGGAGGATTAATAGATTTTAAGACCAGAAGGTACCCCTACGATCTAATCTGACCTCCAAGATAGCCAATGATGGCACTAAAGAAAACAATGGCTTCTTAAGGAAACCATTAAAGGAAATCTAGAACTGGTCAGTAATTAACAGCTGAATTTTTAAACCAGTGAAATGGAAACTTGTGTAATTTTCTATGGGGTATGTTTCCCAAAATAAAAATGCTTTAACCACTAGTTACAAATTTAGCAAAAAAAACATTTTCCCTAAAGAAAAAATAGATTTCTGCAAGCCCTTACTGTATAAGACAAGTCTACCTTAAAATTCACAAATTTAGCACTTTGAGTACTCTTGTGTTATGATCGGATGCAATTTATGCCACAGCAAAATACTGGGCCATGTTAAAAAAGTAAATGCATTTTCATTAGCCTCCATCAAAACATGCAGAGGATGCCAAAACATTAATGAAATATAAAATGAGATCAAGCATTGTGTGAAACTCGTGAAGTTTTCAGATGCCTAGATTTTTAGGAAGTTTTTAATGCAGCATAAATATCACCAGTCTCTATAATCATAAGGTACGTTCAATGCTCTTCAAAGGGCTCAATGAAAGCCAAAGTAACTGAGGCATACTATGTAAGACAGGAACACCTTGCAGAATATATCAAAATAAGCTTTAGAAGTTTCAAAAGATGGAAAGTAACTAAAGGTAATTTTGGTGTCAAAAACAACCTTTTAAATCACCCCCACAACATTT
Organism: Terrapene triunguis; assembly: GCF_002925995.2. Taxonomy (NCBI): domain Eukaryota; kingdom Metazoa; phylum Chordata; order Testudines; family Emydidae; genus Terrapene; species Terrapene triunguis. The sequence goes on along the minus strand of NW_020697707.1, from coordinate 3,563,035 downwards.
TAACTTATATTTGTGTAACTGCAGCAAAGAGATGAATCAAGTTGAGCTACATGGAACTGTGAAGTGTTTTCAGGATCTGTAAACTTAGTGCTGGTAGTGTCCTCTTGTGATTTATTTCTTTCGTACAAAAAAAGTATAAATATTTTCTGTCCAGAAATCTGGCAACACGTCCCCAGAAGAAATATTCAGAAGGTTGGTTTGCTGTGAGAGCACTACAGTCTTCCAAAAAATTCTGCTGGTTCGTGTCACATGTGAGTTAAGTGATGCACTAAGAAGGTGCCTGATGATAGTCTCTGCAAAAAACGCTGTCCAGAAGGACAATAAAGGTCTCTTACAGCAAGTCCATTTTGGGTCTGTAATGTAGCAGGAGAGGTGCTTTCTGCAAGATAAAATAATGAGCTAATTTAAGAAGCAAAAGCAAAATGAATCCTCCTAGGTGATAGGTAATCAACTCATCAAAATACGTTATTGATTTATATTTTAAGGCCAGAAGGGACTGGCCATGTATCATCTAGTCTGACTTTATGTAGAACAGATCACAGAATTTCACCCTGTTAGCTGTACATTGAGCCCAACTACAACATCCAATCTGCTTTGAAGAGACGAGACGGAGAATCCACCACTTAACCTTTAGAACAAACTACCAAGGTAACTACCTTCACTGCTAAAAATTTGTCTTATTTCTAATTTGAATGTGTCTGACCAACTTCCAGCCACTAATTCTTGTTATGTCATTCTCTGCTAGCTTAGAAAGCCTTTTAGTACTCAGCAATTTCTACCCATGAATGTACTTTTACACTATAATCAAGTTACCTATCAATATTATTTTTGATAAGCTAAACAGATTGAGTTCTAAGTCTCCCCATAAGGTATTGCAGCAGACGAAGTGGGTATTCACCCACGAAAGCTCATGCTCCAATACGTCTGTTAGTCTATAAGGTGCCACAGGACTCTTTGCTACCATAAGGTATTTTTTCCAGGGGTAGCCATGTTTGTTGCTTTTTACAGATCCAGACTAACATGGCTACCCCTCTGATACTGGAATAGGGAAGTGATTTTACTTCTATATGTGGCATCGGTGAGACCGCTACTGGAATACTGGGTCCAATTCTGGTGTCTACCTTTTAAAAAAAGATGTTGAAAAATTGGAGAGGGTGAAGAGAAAAGCTATTAAAATGATTTGAAGGTTGGAAAAAATACCTTATGGTAGCAAAGAGTCCTGTGGCACCTTTAAGACTAACAGATGTATTGGAGCATTAGCTTTCGTGGGTGAATGCCCACTTCGTCGGATGCATGTCATCGGATGCATCCGACGAAGTGGGCATTCACCCACGAAAGCTTATGCTCCAA
>NW_020697707.1:3487029-3556685 GCF_002925995.2 Terrapene triunguis | reverse complement strand
ACTGCATTTAGCCATATGGAATGGCCGACGAAGTGGGCATTCACCCACGAAAGCTTATGCTCCAATACATCTGTTAGTCTTAAAGGTGCCACAGGAGACTCTGTTGCTTTTTACAGATCCAGACTAACACGGCTACCCCTCTGATAGTTTGATAAGATTGATAAAATGCACACCTGCCCCACAAATGACAACTGAACACCCTCAGTGGAGGTGGTATCTCTGCCATTTTTTCTGTTTTTTCCCAACCAACATCACAACTCCAACTTCTATGGATTTTGCCTCAGCCATCTGGCTCTCATCCAAACAGCAGGCTAGGCAATCCATTGCTTTGCCTAGGTCAGGGGCTATGGAGCTGGTCCTATGACAGATATTTTGGTCCTGATCTTGAGTATAAAAAGAGGTCATTAAGTTCTCTTCCTTCCTTTCTGTTTTTGCTACAAAGTAGCAAAAAATCATCATCTGTATTAAATATATTTTAAGGTGTTAGATAAAGTTCTAGATTTAAATTACTTTTCATTTTTATAGAGTAATTTTCTCAGCCACAGACCTCACATACCAGTTTTGAGGCACATTTTTTAATTCACTTCAGGCTAGAGGACAATCACAATTATAAGTGCCACTGATCCTTAATGAGATTTTCTTGAAAAATGACCATCACCCCTTCCCTACACATAAAGGCACTTGGTCCAACTTTATACATTCTACTAAAAAGCATGGAAAACAGTGCCTTGCTTCCATCAATTGATGAATGTATGGATATAAAGATTATTCGTCCTTTATAGCACATAATGAAAATAAAGCTAAATGACAACCTAAAACTAAAAAAAAAATTGGCTGATTTCAAAATAAAAGTTGCCTGAAAGATATTCTACCTGTTCATCACTTCTGTGATAGTCATTATCTTCTTCCTGTTTTTCTTCTGATGTTTCTTTGTTTGAACTCTCATCAGCTTTAGTTTCACCTTAAATGAGAAACGAAAGCATTATAATCATGAAATTAAAAGATGTTAAACTGTAGGTAATCTCAATCGATAGTAACAAAAATCAAATCAAGAGAAAGCAAATGGGGTTTTATAAGTTTTTGAATGCGTCAGACTGGGGGGTGAGCTCATTTTATAAAAATTGAAAAGGAGCTTAATCATCTTTGGTATTTGGTATTTTCTGAATGCATATTTAGCTAGATGTAGATTCACGGGCAGTGCACCTAAGTTTCAAAAAAAAAATTCTCCTTAAAAAAAGATATTATCAATTCACCATTACTGTTCCAAGATTGTATTCAGAAGTCAGGAAGTTCAAAAACTTCAGGTTGCCAAAGAAATGCCAACTCTGCCAAGTATTATATACGCAGTAATTTCTATCCCTCTTCCTCTCAAAAGGAAGCTTATGGTATTACATTTATTAGTAAAATATAATGCCAGCCCTAAGTGCTCAAAGTTCCTAGCGTTAGAGTGCGATATCTCTAGCTTCATGCATTGATGTGCTGTTCACTCAAATTTTAAGTAAACCCTAAAACTGTTTTGTGATACTTTTTTTTTTGGTCACTAAAAACTATATTTAATGGGAAATTTTGGGGGGGGGAGGTTGAATTATGCATGCACAATCAATCTCTACTGATTGAAACAAATTATGGCCCAAATCCCTGGATATAGCAAAAGGGGAAAGCACAGCTCAGGAATGTGACCTTTGCTCTCTACCAAATCTTGGACTTGCTACTTTAAGCAACTGTCAACAGTCCCACAGGTCCATGGTGGCAACTGGGTATCAGCAGACCATAACCCTCACCATGCCCAACTTTGCTAGCAGCCAGTATCATGGTAGCGTAGGAGCTCCTATACCAGCACTACTCCAAAAGATCCCCCATGCTGGGGTGGTCTTCCTATGGCCAGTTAAGATGGTTTAAGGGTAGGGGTGGTGTGATGCAAAGCGGCCTCACCACACCACACCCCAGGAGGTGAGCGTATGGTACTCCTGAGGGAGTTCTGCGCCAAAAAATTAAAAATTCTGCAAGTTTTATTTGTCAAGGAATAAATGTGGAGGTTCCAGCATGGCACTGGGGAGCACAGGCCACTGGCTGCACAGAGGTGGGAGATCACCCTACAGCCTCCCTCCCCTGTCCCAGGACACTGAGTTGGCAGTGAGGCTGCACCCAACCTGACACAGCGCAAGGGCAGGGGCTGCCCCAGAAACACCCTGGGCCCCTGCCCCTCCATGCCAAATGCACCAGGTGTGGGCAGTCAGGCTCAATCAGGCAGGAACCAAGTGGGGAGGCGCTCGGTGTGTGGGACAATCTGGGTGCAGACAGCTCAGGGAGGAGTCTAGGTGCGGAGGGAATCTGGATGCACAGAGGCTTGTTCTGGGGTTTCTGGGTGTGACGGAGCTTTTTGGGATGGTCCAGGTGCAGAGGGTGGTCTGGGTGCACAGATGGGGGTCTGGAGACAGGGGGTCTGGGTGCAGGGGGTCTCCAGATGTAGAGGTTGAGGTTCAGCAGGATAGGGTTCAGATATTGAGGGGTGTGTGGGGGGGGGTTTCTGGGTGTATCGGGGGGTCCAGATGCAGGAGGTTGGGCGGACAGGGGAGCAGCTCCCCATACAGTGACCCCTTCCCCGCGGCTGAAGCGTGATGAGGGCAGGAAGCAAGGGAGGATGCTGAACTTCCTGCAGCCAGGGGAGGTTTCTGGGGGTGGGTCTAGCAGCTGATCCCAGTGCAGGATAGGAGCCACCATGATTATTTGCCTCTCTGCCTGCTGCTCCAGGTGCATGAAACTATGTGCCTGAGCTGCTAGGAAGGAGTGCGTGACCGCTCTTGCAACTTCCCTTTGCTTCCCCTGCCAGAAAGTCATTTTTCTGAAGGGAAGCAAAGAAATCTGTGGGGGACATGAATTCTGTGTGTGCATAGGGCACAGAATTTCTCCAGAAGTAGTACAGCTTAACACCATTAGATGTTTAATGCAGTCACATTCACAATGTACAATACTACATAACAATTTCTATAATTATGATTGGTGTTTAGAATAACTTTATCAGCATAATGGCATTTTTCTAAAGAAAGCAAACAAAAATAAATTACCATTCCGATGCGAATCTAAATGTTGCTTAGCAGAGCAGGTCTCCCCTTTGATGTCCCCTGGTACTTCCATGCCTAGTTTATGATAGAATTCTCTCTGCTTTCTCATTTCCGCTGTTAAAAAATTTAAACAGTTTCATTAATAAGTGCCAATGTAACATTTATAAAATTGTTTCAATCTCCTCCCACTTCCTCGTAGAAGACACTTCCCAGCAAGAAGAGGCACTTATCTGAGTGTGAACACCACTATCCCTTCACTTTTGGCTGCATCTCTTCTCTTCCTAATTACCATTTTACCAAGCTACACTACATATCTTGTCATTCAGCTGTAGAATAACTACCTCATCTTCTGAGGCTGCTATTACATCATTTCTGTGATTTCAGATCATATGGAATTTAAAGCTACTCCATATTTTTCCATGTAGCCTTCTACAAATCTCTCAGTTGAAGTACATGATACATGCCTGTTCAGTTACACGTGTAAGAGATTCTGAATTTCCTTTTTTCTCCCTACTTCTAATTTTTAGCCTGGAAGAATTTCATTTATATATAGTCTCTTTACTTAAGCTTGCATATTTAAAAGTGAGAGAATGTCCTCTTGACTTGACAACTTAGTTTCAATGAAAGTTTTCCACCTAAACACAAGAAAGGCAGTAAAACACTATTGAAAAAAAATGAGAATGGCCCAATAGTTAGTATAGAATATTCCTTCAGCTCAAGACACCCATTGTCGTCAAAATATTACTGTTATGAGAAGAAGCACACAAATCAGAAGTTACCTGTTAGCAAAGGCCTAAAGTATGCAATCTAACAAAAGGAAGAAAATTATGCTGAAACTTAACACTTTCTCTGCATTAAATGCTTCACTTTTGACAACTTGGGAAAGCAGCAACCAAATAATTGAATAAATGTAGAATTTAAAACAAAATGTGCATACAAAATATAATGCCAACACAAAAAGGTTTGCTTTAAGGTGTTATGCAACATTATACAATGTTTTAATTTTCCTGAAACATCCCAATTTTCATTACTGGGACATTTTCCAGTACTGGGTGTTAGCATTACTTTTGTCAAACATTATCCTTCAAATATGTGCTTTCTGTTAAAGTAAAATCAGTGCTAGAATTTGAATAAGTGCAGAAATGCTTCCACTGTATATTTTTGTCACCACTATCTTTATCTAAAAGCAGCAGACAGACAGGTGAAAAACCTATGCTATCCCTTAAACATGCACCATAGCTCTTTGTAAATCTAACATTTACAGCTAAAATAAGACCTACCAAGACTTACCTTCTTGAAGGCCTGGAACAAGTTTGTAAACAATATCTTGCATTGTTCTGTCATGACTGGCAAAAAGAACAAAACAATTAGAATTTGAAAATTTCCTGTTTTTTAATCAATCATCTCTATTCTAAATGTCATCTCACTTAAAGAGAAAGACTCCAAGATTAAATAGATTATGCAAACAGGAATACAGACTTTTAAACATCACAGTAGAGAATATTCAGATTTATAAATGGTACTTGAACATCCGAAAGACGTCATATGAGAAAATGATTTTAGCGGACAGGAGGGAGCAAGATGAGAAAGGAAGCCTGATAAGGCCCCAACAGTCGAGGCAGGAGGTAACAAAGTGGCCCAGGTGATGTGGAGGATGACGTACTAGAATGTTAACAGGCTGTGTGAATTTTCTGAAGTCCACCCTTAACGGAACACAGAAGAACACGAATGATCCGTCTAGAGCAGAATGTGGAATTGTGTCCAACTGCATCAAGGTACACATGTTGGTAATGTACATTTTACTATACCTTGATAGAATTTTGACCTAAGGCAGGCAATTTTTGGCTCAAGATGAGGAAAAATACACTTTAACACAGCCTTCCTATTCAGCACAGTATCAGCCGAAGGATATTACTGAAGGTTTGCAATGGTACAAACATCTTTATGAATAACTGTACATTTCTCATACACGTGGAACAATACTTAAATAAAATTTTCATTAGTTATAGTGCACTGCACCAGAGAATCTGTTTCTGCTGCTATGCAGCTTGACTATCTAAATTACAGGGTCCCTGTTCTGTTACAAAGTCTTATTTCTCTTACAGCCATTTTAAACAGAGTCTTGAAGATTTTGTTTTCCTTCATACACAGCTGTTTCATGAAGTTACATACCACATTCTTTGCTGGTGGTAAATTGGTGAAACTACAACAACTTCAACAGAGATTTACCCATTTCCACTAGCAATGAATTTGCCCATATGGGATTAGACCAACATTCCTATACAAATAGATAGAGACAGACCATTTTGTTATGAGAATGCACAGCGACACTAGGAGACATTAACATCCCTAGATCCTTCAAGCCCGCATTTGGGGATGTTTGGAGGAACTATCCATAATATGCTCCTTTTCTAACAAACAGCTAGAGAAAAGCATGCATAGGAAAAGCATATAAATCAAGAAAATGGAGTTAAACCCATACATTCGGCTGTTTATAAGCAGAGGCAGTAAATTGCTCTTAATCCAACCACTTCCACTCAAATTTCAGAGCAGCAGTGAGCAGCTCAAGAAGCTGTGTTGTCCAGTGATTCTTAAGCAGAAAGGTAAGGTGGCCTGACACTAGGCATGGAGGGGGAAAAAAAAAGTAAAATTGGTCGAGACCCTAAACCTCTAGCCCTCAAACTCCTCAGAGAGGCTAATCTACTGATTTGCTTTCAACAGAAGTTCAAACAAAGAAAAAAAAATCAAGAAAGGGCAATTCTATCTAGAAAAGTTACCATTTGAAAGGGCCAGAATGTTACCAGACCTCTGAACCGATACCACCAAGTTCTAATATCAAGCAAAAACAGTGCAATAATTTTAAAAATATACCCATCCCAGCTGATATCTGGCATTACCCTGGAAAAATTTACCATGTTGAGCACTGGCTCTGACTCCACAGCAGGAGTGTATGCTCATAACAGAGGTCAGTTCTCAGTAGTACTCCGCAACAGTGGAGACCACTTAAACCAGACAGAAACAGTAGTAACAGAGTTAGTAGCAGTTTATTAGTTACTTCAACTTTTTAATCAATGTTTTAAGAGCTGGAGGAGGACAATTAGGTTTAAATGAACTAATGGAACACTAAAAGGTAGCTAAGTCTCTAACATGGATGTGAGGGGTCTATTTCCAGATTGCAGAAGCTTCACCAAGAGCATTTCAATATAAATGAACCATAGTCAAGCAGTCAGTCAATCTACAGTAACCAACCCACAGCAGCAAGCAGGTATGAAAACTTAACTGCATTCTCACTTCTGAATCACGAGAGTTGCTTAGATTACCTATTTCCCAGCTGGACTGGGGTCTGTGGAGGGGAAGAAGTCAAGCTATGGGTCTGCATAACAAGTGATTAACAGAATTAAGACTTATATAAAACAATTCTCTATTCCAAAAATCGTATATCTTCAACAGCAGCTTGAACAAAGGAACCGTTGTGATCATCTAGTCTGACTTCTGTATAACACAGGCCAGACAACTTTCCCAAAATAATTCCTAGAGAATCTCTTAGAAAGACATCCAATTTTGATTCAAAAGTTACTAGTGATGGAGAATCCTCCACGACCCTTGGCAAATTTTTTCAGTGGTTACTCCTCTCGCTGTTAAAAGTTTACACCTTATTTCCAGCCTGAATTTGTCTAGATTCAACTTCCAGCCACTGAATTACGTTACGCCTTTCTCTGCTAGACTGAAGAGCTCATTATCAAATATTTGTTCCAATATAGGTACTTATAGACTGTAATCAAGTCACCCCTTCACCTTCTCTTCCTTAAGCTAAATAGATTGAGCTTCTTGAAACTAATCACTATAAGCCAAGTTTTCTAATACTTTAATCATTCTCGTGCCTCTTCCCTGAGCTCTCTCCAATTTATCAACAGACACCAGAGCTCTGGATACAGGATTCCAGCAGCAGTGGCACCAGTGCCAAATACAGAGGTAAACTAACCTCTCTGGGAAACTTGAGTTTCCTGTTTTTATGCATCCCACGACGGCACTAATCCTTTTGGACAGTGTCACACAGGAGTTCATGTTCGACTGATTATTCACCAGGATCCCCCAATCTTTTTCGAGTCACTGCTTCCAGAATAGAATCCCCCATCCTGTAAGCACGGCCTACATTCTTAGTTCCTACATGTCCACAGTTACACTACACATATTAAAAAGCACATTTTTCGCTTGCACCAGCTCATCAAGTGATCCAGATCGTTCTCAGTCAGTGACCTGTATTCTTCATTATTTACCACTCCCCCAATTTGTGTCATCAACTAGAAAATGGGGGGGAGGAAGGCAGGGGGTTGACTACACTTTTCAAAATCCACTGCTTTCAGCATCTGTGCCAGGGACTGTGGGATACATATTCAAAGTAGTGCAACTAACAATTTCATCAAATACTTTGCTTGGAGGCAGGGCAGAAGTGCACCTTAAAAGAAATAGCTGGTATGGATGCACTGCCCCGATCCAACTTACAGCGCTGCATTTTCAGCAGTGAAAGCTGCAATGGTACAGTTCTTTAGGGTTGACCAAGCCAGGTGAGGAAATATCAGCAGTTGATTATCATGGTGACCGATGCCTTAGAAATATTTAAGTTGAGAGGAAACTGTAGGAGAAAAAGTATGGGAAAGCACAACCTGCAAAAATATTATACAGTAGACACAGGAAGAGAGGACAATACAGGCAGGATACCACAACCACGCTAGGCCATGTTGTGAACAGACATTGAGTGGCTGTGGGGATAGGAGTAGGGCAGGTACAAATCCTTCAGCATTGGCTCCAACCAAAAGAGGTCGGGAGCTACCGGACTAACCTTTCTGCTGCTTTACCTCTTTTGTGTGTAATTAGATTATCCTGCAAATTAACAGTCACTCAGAAGACTAAACAATGACAATGCTGCCACCTTCAGATTTCAGTCTTTGAATAGTACCTCAAGTAAAACATTAAAACCACAGTGCATCTGCCATAACAAAAAATACATTTGAACTACCAGTCATGGGAATATAATGAAATATTAGATAAACATGTAATTCGCACAATCAGAAATAGATTCTATATAGCCTATGAGAACCAGATACAGTCTAACCAGAAATTACTAAATCCAACTAAACTTCAGTAGAAATTGGTAAAAAATAGACAAATATTTCGCTTGTTCTTAAATTTGACAAACACATTAAGTTTGACCTTTGAAGTGATCTTTGAATCTCCCACTTTGCTTACACAGAACCATTATTTTAATTTCAAATCAAGCTGCTCACTTTATGTATTTAAGTAAGAAAATCTAGTAAAGAACTGTGCCATAATCTGAGATATCTACACATGACCTGCAGAGATTTTAATTATCTGTGATTTTCATTGTATGCAGCACACTTACCCGATATACTGTAGCGGATGGCTCTGATGTATAACAATTCTACATGTTGGACAGGTGTTATTTTCCTCCAAATACTTCACCAGGCAACTTCTACAGACTGCAGACACATTTATAATTAGGAAGAAAAAAAACAAGTTCACATTTGTGTTCTTGTGAATATTTTAAAAGAAATTAACTTACATAGAAATAGCCACAGAACAATTCACACACAATTCAGATTTTGTCCCTTCAATTTTATGTAAATAAGTTTCTAATATACCACTGAACAACACACAATTTCCATGATCTTTCATGGGAGTTCTTAGAACAATGGTAGATTATAAACAACGTATGAAGGACATACTATGTTATTGTCCTATTCCTGGACAGGTAAAACTTACTTCAAAACTATTAGAATACATAATACACAACCCAAAATACCATATGCTAGAAAGAAACTTTGAGCTGTGGCTGTAAACGAAAGAAAATTGAGCCAAGAAAATAAACTTGGGGCAAGGAAAATATTTCCTTCTGAGAAGTTGCTGTTTAGTGAACATGCAGCTCCTAGCTGAAAGGGCATTCAGGTGCTATTTAACCTCACACCAAACACAACGTACATCACAATAGAACACTGCACAATTTGCTTTTGGACCGGTTTCAAAGTCTACATACATAATTCTGTTCATTTCATTTTACAGAACTTTACAAAGAAGTTACGCATTTTAACGAAATACTATTAGCTGTTTAAAGAAAATCATAAAAAATTATTTACTTGGACAGTAATTGATTAGAGAGACAAGATGGGTGAAAGAGAGAAGATTTTGACCTACACAGAGTTCTTCTTCTGGACTGTGTAGCTCAAAAGCTTGTCTTTCTCCAACAGAAGTTGGTCCAATAAAAGATATTACTTCACCCAGGTTGTCTCCCTAATATCCTAGGACCAACCCAAGTACAACACTGCAAACAGTAATTACTTGTGTGAAACAAATTCCAGCTAAATATTTTTCTTTTTTCTAATGATTTTTGAGTTACTAAAATTTCTGTGTAAATATGAAGTGGGAAATTTGGGTAAGTGAGCATCTTTCCAATAGCTCAGGCTGATTCATTATTTTTTACCCAACAGTGCTATAAGAGTTCTAACGACTAAGTTACAGAGGTATACTTTCTGCAGTTAAACAGTGCCATCTACCTCTCAGACAAGTTGATGTAGGTTTGAAGAATAATTACAAATCAAAAGCCAAAAGTCAGCAAAGCAAAGGTGTAATGTATGAATGTATTACAGTATTTTCAGTCATTACATTTAAGATAACATTGCTAGCAGCTGTTGTCAATGACTTAACTAGTAGGACAGCATTCTTATCCTGAACGATAAACCAAGTCTAGTAGTACTGCTCACTGAACCCAGATCCTGCAGAGGAATCTGCCTCAGTGGGATTCTACACAGGTGAAGGGGTCCAGACTAGCAGATTCTCATGCACAGAGGAAGCCCGGGAAGGCAACCAGGAGGCCCAAATCCTGCTCTCAATGAGTCAATGAAAGCAGAATCAGACCCATCATTTATAGCTTTAAACTCAATTGTAAGGTTTTTTTCTTATTTTAAACTATAATTCAGAATGTTTATTTTAAAAAGCATCCACTAGAAAACAGCAGTCACTATCCACTGCAATATCCTGCACCGACTTTCTTACGTTTTCATTCCTGCTGGTTTTTTGTGGGGTTTTTTTGGTTGTTTATCTATATTTCCTCATCTTTTATTATCCTTTTGAATGCTGAAGATAAAAAAATCTATATTTGGAGCATAACTTTTCATGACACATTAAGACAGCTGTCATATACACGCTGCCGTCCAAGTATCAAGGTAGAAGATGAAGTATTAAAACAATTTAACAGAAGCTGCATTTTGTTATTGCCATTGTTAATGAAAAGGCATGAACAGCAGAAGACTGTTAATAGCTACCAAAGCACAGTATCTGTTGGAGTTTGTCCCGGACAAGTCATAAGACTGGAGAGTTATAATTACCCAAGATACATATGAAGGAAGAAAGCATGGGAAGAGATGGAGGAAATTGACTTTCCCCATAATTCTGATCCTCTGCAGGGATTCTCACCCTAGTTTTAAGTTCCTAACACGACAGATGGAATCCCTGAAATTCTAAAGGTTTGAGTATCCCTGAAAGCAATAAGTAGCAACCAGACATGTGAGCCATCCCGCCAGTGCCCATATAGTACCTTGGAATCTTCCAGTTAGTAGAAAACAAAAGCGCCTTAAAATTAAAGCCAGACACAAAAATAGAATTGATTGAGAGAAGTCAGTGCCTTGAAAGCATGTAATGTGTGTAAATGTTGCAAATAATCCAACATCTAAAACAGACTCCTCCAAGATAATATTTCCCAAAAGGGAAAATTAAAAAGGCAATTAATTTTCCTTCCTCTAAAGATACTTTACAGCAGAGTGTGTCCTGCATACTCAAGGGATATCCCAAAAGACAAACATATACCCACCAAACAGCACATGCAATATGAACAATGCCAATACCAACAAGATTTGTTGTAGTTTTTAAATTATAGTAAGGTAACATACCTCCTATCACCTGTCCAGCTTAACATAAGCCTAAAGGATGGATCCAGAAGTAACAAAACTTTTCAAAAGCATGGACAATGCAAATGAGTGACATACCTGAAAACACAAAAGCTCGAGGGGCTGGAGATTTGAGCTTTCTTATTTCAGATACAGGTTCTGCAGGATTGTCACCCCAAAACTGTATTCTTCTCGAGTCCCAATCCAAGAAATAGTGCTTGGCAAGCATATGTAGCAATGACCACATGTATGTCTTGCCTATGTGAATGGAACATGCTTGCCTGCCATGCACACTTCTGAGCTACAGGCAAGCAAAGGCTTTCCTGCCTCAGATCGAATGAGCCTTGACATGACTTTCTAGCCTTAGGCCTGGCAGATCGTATCAATCAGCCATTTAGACACAGTCCTTTTAGTGATAGCATTGCTGAAGTTTGGTACCAGGTGGATCAGCAAAAAAATCTTTCAACTCATTCCACCAGGGAGGAATCATTCCAAAACTAGACTGGTAATTCATGAAGCAAAGAGTAGCAGCAACATACTGGCAACCTCTTCATCAGAACAGATCCCAGCACAACATTTCAGGGTTATGGGGCACAGTACAGCCCTGGCCGCCTCTACAACCAAATTCTTGCATTGGGGTGGGAGAAGAAAAAACTAGTACAGGACAGGGTGGCAAGACTGGATGGTGTTTAATCCTAGTACCGCTCTCCGATGGCCCTTATCAACATAATCAGAATAGATAGAAAGCAGAGAAAAACCACTAGAAAGAGATACTGCATCACCCCAAAGCTGGAGGGGACAAACAGCTAGAGTGGTAACTGAAGAAAAAGTTGACAGGGTGGTTTAAAGGCAAGTAGTTAAGGTTACTGGAAGGGTAGGGCGTGACCACAAGTCTGGGGAGAAGGGACTAGCACTCATGACTGCTACTGCCTATAGTATACTCTAGTATGCCTGTCTCACTCCAGGGTGAGTTCTGAACAGACGCTATAACCAGAGAATAAGGTTTGTTTTTTTCAAAACAACTTAGTTACAATTCAAAGTCCTTCTAGCATTTGTCTTCATATTTTGAAATACAAATTTTCGACTAAGTATTTAGTACGATAACTTTTTTTTAAACTACCAATATTGCGTATGTGAAAAATCAGTCTGATTATTGCTGTTGAGATTACTACTTTTTTAAATCAGTGCAAGATATTTTTTTAAAACCACTTCCATTTATTATACTGTGCTAGGGCTCATGGTTTTGCTTCTCTTGTTCTCTTCATGAGACAATATAATTTTTGCTTAAAACGTGAAGTATATACCAAAATTTGCATTGTTTTGGCAGAGCCACAATAGATTTTTAAATGTCAACTGAAAACTGAAGTATCTAGTATGTGAAGTAAAAAAACATTAATCTTCTTTAATATGCTATAGAATCATAGTCATACTCACAGGTATGTAAGCATTCTGTTACAGTGGTAGCATCAATAAGGTATCCATTGCAGAGACGACAGGTTATATGGGCATTAATATCCCAGAGTTTAATCTTTCTAGTCAGCATCTTTGGTGTCTGTAGAAGAAACACAATTGTTAGCATCCCAGGTATACTGATTATGTAGCAAGTCTTGGAGTAACCTAATTACAATAATTTGTATTACGGATATCAATATGCAACTTCAGGCTCCCAGGCATTTTATGTATGGAATAAGGGTATTATATAATTTTAAAGGATTTACCTGATAAAAATGGGCAGTGAAACAAACCATGTAAGACCTATAGTATTTTGAGGTTTGAATAATGTGGATGAGAGGGATTGGTAATTACTACATTAATATAGCTCAGATTCCGTAAGCAAGTAGGAGGAGTTTGATATTCTGATCTTAACAGATTTTCTTCTAAGTTATGCCAGCATGTTGCATAACAGAGCTCCTTTACTGACGAAAAAGACTAAATTTTAGGGCCAAATCCTGCTTGTTTTACTCATATAAGTAATCCCATTCAAGCCAATAATTAAAGCATATGAAAGTGAGAAGAGAGGACCCTGAAGAAAGTTCATCAGAGCACAATATCAAAAGGAGGAGGTCTGGTTTGGTAAAATGTATCGAGTTGTACTTTGTATTTATAGCCTATTTTCCCTATAGTTAAAACTTTACTTAGAAATTGAAGAAAAATTGTATTTGAATAAAGTGGCTGTAAAGTAAACTGAAATGGTTTTCCTAAAAGCTAAAACTAGGTTCTCACAAAGAAAAAATATGACTTCAAACATAAAATTAGCTCTATACCAACAAAGTTACCTCCTATGAAACTAAGAAATCTGAACTGAATGCTTTTTTCCTTCCAAGGTGAAGGAGATCACAAATACCATAACAAAAGGAAAGGAAGACAGGGATTTTAAAAAAGAATAGCTCTTTTCAAACCATTTTTCGTGGCATTTCTGATATCACTTGCAGAGCAAAGAGATATCTGCAAAAGCCTTTTTAGGGGATGGTACATGCCTCTGATTGTAAAATAGGTAGTGGTATATTTTAACTAAGAAATAGGTGTGTACTTTTTCCTCTTCTGTAATCCCAACAAGTCTGCTTGAAATTTTAAGAACTTTGTACTTCACCCTTAAAACCATTTTAGGATGACAGATATTTATCAAGAGCACTTGAAGCCCGAGAGCCACACTTGTAATTCACTAGTATTACCTTTCACCATAATGTTTCGGCTGACCTGTATTTTATTTAAAAATTAGCTTTTGGATTCAGAGAACATGATCAATTTTTTAAACACTACATACATTTTGTTGCAAAATTGAAATATTTTGTTGGAACTGTGTGGAAAAACTTCACAAGAAAACAAAGTAAACGGTTACGATAATGCATTTTGTCAAAAAACAGCTAAACAAAGTTGGTTAAACTAAGGGCTCTCACACAAACAAGTAGCTTATACCTGAAGTTAGACTACAGCACGCAACGCTATATAGCTTCCATATCCCTTTACTTCCATAAGCATACAGTACACAAGCAACATATACGGAATTAGATTTAAATGCTGGCCCCTAGAATATTTTAACACACTAATCTTTTCCAAAATTTCAATACATGAGCACTTAGTGTATAATTTATCTCCTCTGTTGCTGTTAGCTGATCCCGCTGGAAAAATGGGACTTCGTTGCTGACCTGATGCAAGTAGTTTGTTAGCCCCAGCCAAATATTAAGGAGCAAGGATTGGCTCTGTAGAAAGGACCCAGGGTGTGAACTGAGCAGCCCACAAGGTGGAATATGGGAAGCAACCAAGTCTGAGGAAAACGCTTAAGCTAAATTCTGTGCATCATTTTAGTTCCTTTTATTTAAACAGCAGACCCAGAAAAGGCCAAGCTATGACCTGCTAAAATCTGTGCAATTTTAAGCATGGTAAAGAAGCCACCTGCTTACACATTCTTGCTACAAAGGAACATATATTGGTAGAATAAAATGATGGAACTAACATTAAAGCAGGGAGAAAAACTGGTTTTACAATGTGTTACATTCAGCTCCCACACTGCAGGTGTCACCAAACTGCTTTTCAGTAAAATGATTGACAGTGTTTGGTTCAGAACTACACATTTTAGTCTATTTTGGAATACATTTCATAATCTGAATGAAGTTCTTCAGAGCATGCAAGCTTTCCTATTTGGATACAGCAAGAAGATAGTGTTTAACCTCTACCTTACACTCTTTGCTTTTTTATTCTTTCCCTCTGTTTAATTCAAGTATGTAATTAAACATGATGGGCCAGCAGAAACCAAGCTTTTGAACCAATATGAGGAGTAACTGGACTGAAAAAAGTACATTACCCTCTATTTTAAGCTACTAAAATGCATTTCACCTCTAGCACTGTAAAAACATAGCATGTGACATGAGAAAAAACTTGAAGTACTTCAAATTCTTAAGGCTGAGAAGACAAATGTACAAAAGAAGTGTTGTATGGAATTCTAAGGTTTCATAATTAAATGAAGTAGTGACTAGCTGTTAAGGACGCACCAAAAGCGCATTTAACTTGTGCTGTATAACAGATAGATCAGAACCTAATTCCATAGCATAGATTACTCCTATTTCAATATTCATTTTCTAGCTTAGTTTCCAAGCAACTGAAAGATTTACAGTTCATAGATAGTAGGAGTCTCCTTAAAAAGATTGTTGCATAGAAGACAGCTGTGTTTACAGAACTGAAAGAGGACAGACTATTTGTGACATTCTTAAAATGATGTACAAGAGTTGGTACAAGTAGTAGCTACTGTTAAACCACTAGATAATGGTGATCACAACAGAATTAGGTTCCACATCTTTGGTGGGGAAAGGGGAAGAATCATACTGTCATGGTGACAACTAAACTTTAGAAAAGGGCATTTTAAAAATGATTAAGCTACCCAAATGAAACTAGTGCAAGTAAACTTACACGTAGCCATACAATAATCAAAGGCACACATATCACTAAACAAGGTGGAAACGTAAAAAACAGTTTGGTGAAATGGCAACTTTCAAGAAGTTGATCAAGCCAAATAGGAGTCAGTCAGAAAATGGAAATTCAACACTAGAAGCTCATAGAAAGTATAAATTATAATAGATAACATGTTAGTTAAGAAGGCTAAGATGATATTTGAAGGGCAAACAGCCAAAGGCATAAAAACAAATATGACTAAGTATTTTAGTAGGAATCTAGCCAAAGAACTGATGAGACCACAGAAACAGCAAGGAGTAAACAGAGTAATTAATAAGGATAAAAATACTGGTGAACTTTGAGGCACCTTCTCTAGAGAATGATGGGGGGAATTCTTCACATTGTAAAGATGAGCTACTATCAAAACACTGAAAGATCAACAAGTGGTGCTAGAACAATCTGAGCAGTTAGCTAGCAAAAGGCTACCAGAACCAAGTGTTACACATCTACCAGGTCTGAAAGAGCTAAAGAATGAAGCAGCTGAGATATTAACAAAAATATGCAACCTCATTAACATCAGCTATTACACCAGAAAACCAGAGGATACCAAAGGGTGTACAGCCATATCTAGAAAAAAGCAGCAGGAGCAAACCTGGGAATGAATTAATAGTTTAACTAACTGTTCTGGTTGCGTCTGACGAAGTGGGTATTCACCCACGAAAGCTTATGCTCCAATACATCTGTTAGTCTTTAAGGTGCCACAGGACTCTTTCTCGCTTTTTACAGATCCAGACTAACACAGCTACCACTTGTTCTGGTAAGGGAAGTCTTAATTAATAAACCCCTGAATGAACAGGAAAGCAGAACAAACTAGCATAGTTTCTTGTAAAGGAAAACTACACATCTCCAATCCATTAAAATTCCTTAGCATGTTAACAAAAGTAGAAAACAACACTGGTTGACAAACTTTCTTAGAACTTTCAAGGAGTCTGGATAACTCACAAAAGAGTGCTGTGAAATTAAAAATTGGCTAGAGAATAAAAAAGAGTAGACGTGCTTGTTCGATTTTCAACATAGCTAACTGTTAACAGTGGTGTGCCTCAAAGTTCTGTACTACAACCAGTGCCAGATATATTTGTAAATATTTGGACAAGGGGTGAGCAGCAAGTTGTCAAATTATGAAGATCCCAATTACTTAGATTAGTCAAACCTGAGAAGACTGAGGTAGTACAGAGGGAAGGTAGATAAATGGGGACATAATGGTAAATTCAATGTTAATAAATGCATATTAATGCACATTGGAAGGAATAATTCCAACTACTCACATTACTGGGTTCAGTATCACCTTTAAGCACTTAGGCCCAGATTTTTAAAGGTATTTAGGCATTACTCCACTCAGCGTCACACGGCTTGAGTCACTTAGGGGGTGTCTGCACCACAATCAGGAGGCGTGATTGCAGTTTAGGCAGGCATACCCACACTAACCTTAATCTAGCTACTGCTGCTAAAAATAGCAGTGAAAATGCAGCAACACAGATCCCAGCACAGACTAGCAACGC
Organism: Terrapene triunguis; assembly: GCF_002925995.2. NCBI lineage: Eukaryota > Metazoa > Chordata > Testudines > Emydidae > Terrapene > Terrapene triunguis. Next base: position 3,539,720 of record NW_020697707.1, on the reverse strand, counting down.
GAGTACTTACCCAGGGTTCTGGGCAGGGTTCTACAGCCCACGTTAAAGCCTGTGATTACAGTATAGACGTACTCTTAGGCACTTAGTCCCTATTTTTTATAACTATTTAGGCATTGCTCAGCTCAGCATCACAACTCCTAACTGACTTAGGAGCCTAAGGATATACTACAAACTGCAGTTGACGCAAGCCACATCAGCATACAGCTGCCAAACTTTGCATATTGCTCAGGCGTGTGCATACTTGGCTGCTTGCAGCAGCACTGCACATAGACACACATTCCTGGTGAGTATGTAAATTGCAGTGTACCCCAGGTCGGTATCCCAGTGTGCCACCTGTCACTGCCCAGCACAAGCAACGCGTTGTGGGATAGAAATGGCTTGCCCAGGGATCTCTTGGAGCTAGGGGTCGAATTCCCAGCATGCAACTTTCTCAATCCCACAATGCCATCCATATCCCATAATTTTGACACCACTTTTTAAAAAGCCGACAAAGCCACGCAGCACTTTTTGGTGCTTGCTATCTGTGACAAGCATGGAGTTTACAGAGCTCTGCACTACTCGCATGAACATTGCAAATACCGGATGAATGATTCTCCTGCAAGTAGTACTGCAGCAATGAAGGACAGGAGAATTTCTCCAAGGACAGCTTGCTGAGAGACACAGCGAAAGACAATTCAAGGTTGCTGGTGGCATTCAAAAAGCAGTTGCGGACTCTGCAGCACTGCTTCTGGGCCTGAGAAACAAGCACTGACTGTATCACAGGTATGGGACAACAAGCAGCAGCAGCGGCTGCAGCACTTTAGGATGCAAAAGGCCACATTCCCAGATGGGTGTGCAGAGCTCGCCCCAGCCCTCCAGCACACGGACACCAGAATGAGAGCTGCATTGACAGTGGATGCAATCTCACTCTGGAAACTTGCAACATGGTCAGTGGGAAATCATTTTGAAGCTGGAAAATTCAGTGGAATGTTCTTTGTGCCTGGAGCTTTGGATGCTGTTTGATTTGTGTAGTGCTTGTTGTACATTCATAAATATGACAGGGTTTTTCCTGAAGCTATGAATTCTTTGGTGTTTGGTGTGTATTTATAAGTACTGTATGCTTTGACTAACTTTGCATTCTGCAATATTTGTTGTGAACTACTAAAGATAATAAAATTACCCAAAAATAGAACTTTACAGAATGGGGGGCGGGGGGAATGCAGAAAACCAATCTCCCCCCCTCCCCCACACACACACTGTTAAAAAAGTTTCTAACAAATCAAGGAGATAAAAATTTAAAATTAGAAGAACAAATAATTTTGTCCATTTGAGTGCACAAATGTAGTCTGTTATGGCTACAGATATACTGAGCTGTGTAAACCACAGATTAGTGTATGCAAAGGTGTGGTTTTCCTTGCTGTCCCCCCACGTGGAGTAGTAGAAGTAAGGATGCAGTCTGTGATGACACGTGGTATTTTGGGGGGTGTAGGGAGCAGCGACCATGGAGTTTTCCAAGGACTGCAAAGGGTAGAGTCCAACATTTTTGGACTTGTAGGTCAACTAGGGTCTGCAGGCATTTGAGTATGCAGCCTGAGAAAACCCATTATGTCCAGGTGCATTTCCCTCTTTTTGTCCTGCTAGGACTCCTGGGTCTTTTCCTATCCCCTCTGCCTTTCTCCATGCTGTCAGTCATATTGGCCCTCCAAGCCCTTGTTCACAATCTGATGCAGCACTGGCTTGAAAGATCTCACAGCACACATCCTCCTTAGTCCTCTTCTTTTCATCATGGTCAACCATTCTGAGTGTGGAAGGGACATCCTTCAAGTCCACCATGCCAGAAGCTGCTGATAAGAACAGAGACTAAATCCAGTGGTGCCAGTCACAATGGAAAGGGAAAGAATTTTCCAAACTCCCTTCCCTTATTCCCATAAATACTTTTTAATAAGAAATTCTTATTGACCTTGCAGCTTCGGAAGGCCTCAGCACAGCATCAATCTCCTGCCCCAAGCATGGTGAGCATGGCCCACGAAGGGCGAGAGTGGGAAAATATTTTCTCTTGCATAAAGCTATAACATTTCAGTCCTTATTCCATGGGTAGGAATATAGGACAATGGCACTGAGTATTGGCACTATTTTACACAGGCAGTGGTTATTTCAGCTGATATCTCACTCCTGAGCACCACAAAGGCACAGCTGTTACTGGCATCCCGAAGCCGCCATGGCCTGTAATGCTTCTTGCCTGTTTAGTCTCAAAACAGATCCTGGCTCATGGCATAGCTGGAGCCTCCACCACATCTCCCCCTCCTCACAGTTCATGCCGGGGGTCTGTGTCTTGGACTCCTCTGAGGTATCCACAATGGTCTATGCAGTGCTGGTGGGGTCTCTACCAAGTATGGTATCCAATCCCTTGTAAAGGCGGCAGATTTGCAGCGCAACACCAGACCTATACTTGCACTCTCAAGCCTGGGGACCCCTGGAAAAGTTCCTTCACTGGCACCTGATACTGCTGCTGTACTCGTTTGCCCGCATCATCTCTGCAATCTGCTCATAGGTTTCCACATTTCTACAGCTGTATTTGCACTGCCTTTTCTCCCCACAGGCCCAGGAGATCCAATACTTCCTGTTTACTCCAGGCAGGGATGCATCTGGTGCATGCAGCCAACATGAGTTTGGCAATTGCACACAACAAGGGTGAGCTGCTAAGTGTGCTCACCAAGTTGGGCAACCGGAAGAGGCATTTTAAAAACATTCAGAAGCTTTTAAAGGGGGATGGCTTCCAGCCTCTATGCCCCTGCGCAATGGAGTTTAAAACTGTGACCAGAGTGTTCATACCAGTTAGTAAATATTAACCCTTTTAGTCCTCTTTTCCTTTTTATATATTAAATTCATTTGCCTATTAATTATTCTTTATGGTATTAGCAAAGAGCATGTTTGACTTTTAAGGCCAAGGTTTTGCTGTTTAATCTGGGAGGGACCTGTAGTCAGGAATTTCATGTGATCAATTATTGGGCTGTACTTTATGATGGCTGGTGTCACCAAGTCTGTGGGGAAAAAATAGATGTGTAGGGGAAAGACCCCCCTCAAACTACAGAAATATGATACAGTAGAACCTCAGAGTTACGAACACCAGAGTTTCAACAACAACAACAAAAAGGCAAATACAGTACAGTACTTTGTTAAATGTAAACTACTAAAAAAATAAAGGGAAAGATTTCACAAGGTAAGGAAACTCTTTGTGCTTATTTCATTTAAATTACGACGATTAAAAGCATTTTTCTTCTGCATTGTAAAGTTTCAAAGCTGTGCTAAGTCAATGTTTCAGTTGTAAACTTTTGAAAGAACAACCATAACATTTTAGTGTTCGTAACGCTGAGGTTCTACTGTAAAAACAAGACTGAGTGATTGATAAGGGGTGCCTAAGATTTAGTTATGTTCTTTGATTGCGGAGGATCTTGTTATTGCAGATGTTTTCTGTAATGGCTAAAATAAGGATCCAATGAAAGATGTTTATGTTAACTCAGTAAGAATTACTGGTTGTCACAGCTATCAGTAATAATGACTTGATTATCAACTCCCTTTATTTTATCAATCATGTAACCCAAAGATAAAGGAAATTCCAGAAGTAATTAGGTAAAAAGAAGACATCAAAATAGGACACAGTGGAAATTAATTGTGGGAAAGCATTTTTCCCTCCAAAAAGGGGTTTCTTTGTCTCAGACCCTAGAAAGAGACAGAGGGGTTTTGGAAATTAGATGGGGAGTGCAAACCTGTCAGCATCTCACCAGTTACAGAGGTGAGAGAGACAGAGGCCAGCTCCTTCCCTCACATCCCACGGTAATATATCTATACTTTCTGTATAATCTGTACTAATCTCGGATTGATAATCTTTGATTACATAATACTAAGATAAATGAAGAGGGGGGGTAGCTCCCTTTTATGGACACCCAGCAAGCCAGTAGCTATAAAATCCCTCTTAATAGCTGTTCTGTAATTGCTCTACCTGTAAAGGGTTAAAAAGTCTCACTGCTATGCACAGGTAAAAGGAAGTGAGTGGGCACCTGGCCAAAAGAGCCAATGGGAAGGCTAGAACTTTGTAAAATTGAAAAAAAGACTCCCCTTTTGTCTGTCTGTTCTCCTGGGGAGAGGCAGAGAGGGCAGCAGCTATGCTGTAAGAAGCTTGAGCCAGGTATGAAAAAATCATCTGTATCATACCTACAAACTACTCATTTAAAACCCCAGATATGTAAGTAGATCAGGAAATGTCTAGGAATACGCGATTAGGTTTATCCCTTTTATTTCATTATGGCTTGTGGCTTCCTCTGTGCTAACCCCAGGTGCTTTTGTTTTGCTTGTAACCTTTAAGCTGGATCTCAAGAAAGCTATGCTTGGTGCTTAATCCTTGTAGTTGCTCTTTTAAAATCTAGCAATAGCCTGAGTTCCCAGCTGTATTTTCTTTCTTTCTTTTTCTTTTTATTAATAAGATTTACCTTTTTTAAGAACAGAATTGGATTTTTGTGTCTTAAGAGGTTTGGGCATATGTTGATTAATTAGCTGGTGGCAACAGCTGATTTCCTTTTATCCCCCTTCTTCTTCTTTCTCAGTTCTTCCCCGGGGGGAGGGGAGGGTAGAGGGCTTGAGGGTACCCCACAGGAAGGAATTCCCACGTGTGCCTTCCTGGGCTCTCAAAGGGGTTCTGCACTTGGGTGGTGGCAGCATCTACCAAATCCAAGGTCAGAGAACAGCTGTAACCTTGAGAGTTTAATACAAGCCTGGAGTGGCCCCCACCTTCTGCACTCGAAGTGCCAGAGTGGAGAATTAGCCTTGACAAATACCATTTAAACCTGTTGTTTAACAATCAAATTATTAAAATCAAACACGCAACAGTGTACACTGTTGCAGAGAATGGGGCACTGTAGGACAGCTTGGAGGGCTGTTAGGGTTGCCAGAGGTCATGCAGTGTCTACACTCGCACTATGTCGACTTCAGTAGGTCGACCATGCCTCTATGCCGTTCGGGAAGGTGGTTTTACTGTGTCGCTGTGAAAAGGCACTTACATTGGCCAGGGGACAAATTGAGTGTTAGACCATACATGTAGACACACACATCAACCTAACTTTGTAGTGTAGACCAAGCTTTACGTCCCATTAAGTTTCAGTGAGAATTAGACTCCTAAATGTTTAAGTCACTTTTGAAGAGAAGACTTAGGCCTTGCAATGTTGAGCTGAACAATGCCTAAATAACTTTAAAAATCTGGTTTTTAAGACCTCGGCCTTACTGTGGATGGCTCCACGTCGGCAGTCAAATAAAGGAACAAAGTGTTAGTATACACAGAGAACACGATCATTGATTTATCACCTCAAACACTGTTTTCAGTTATTGTCACACAGTCTCAAAAATATACAGCAGACAGAGGGGTTCTGAGCCAGTTAAAGAATGACTTCTACAAGATTTGCACGAGAAAGGCCAGTCACTGTTTCATTTAGAGAGGAAATGAATAAGGAAGACATGAAGAGGTACAGCAATTACTGATATACAGAAAGTAATTTGTATCTTATTCATCCTCCCTCATAATGCAAGAGAAGGTTCAATAATATAAAAACAACAAATATAGGTTCAAATAATATAAAGACAACAAATTTTTAAAAGAACAAAAGGAAATATCTTATAGCAGTCAGTTCCCCAAGTTGATTATGTATTGTGTATAGTATTGAGGGCAGGTGCATGGAATTACTGATACCAACAAAACCATGCGGAATTTTTTCTTGAGAACTATGAAATAGTTGAGTAGAACCCTCTCCCTTGATGCTGAGGTGGCACTTACTATACAGCTCCTCACTCAAGGAGAGTCTCTACTTCCTGTTGGAGGATCTCCTTGGGAGAGTGGCCCCTGAGGATGGGCCTGGAGGGGGTTTTGGAGGAGGCAGAGAATGGCTACACCTCTGAGTTTCTAAGTGGATATTTGGTACCCACTTGTCCTTTGTTATAGCATTCCAGTTGTGGGCAAAGTAAGGTAGATGGATGCCAAAAGAGGAGTTTGGAAACAGATGGTGATGGCGTCACTGTCAGGTTGCATCTCTCAAGTGTCCTGTCAAAGGGAATCTTTAGACGTGAATGAGGTTGGGTGACTGTCATTGAGGTGGATGGAGCTGCACACCTTGGCCCGCACCCTTTGATGCTTGTGTGGCGAATCAGATGGTTGCTGGTGATAGAAAGGCTGGGGAAGAGGCCTTGGCTTATGCATGCCTGTTTGTGTTGCCTTCCTCTTCAGGGCCAGGATATAAATGCCCAGAGACCAGATGGCTCTCCTGGAGACATTTAATGAGTGCAAAGACTGTTTTCTCATTAAAGAGATTGGTTTCATCAACGGGCAAGTCCTCAATGGTGCTGCTCACAGTTCAACAGGCTCTGTAATATGCCCCCAGTTTATCAACGGTCTCTTGGAGGAACCCCTTCACCTCTGCAAGTATCCAAGCAGTGTTTTCAAAACAGAGTAGGATTGATTAGTCAACTGGAACACAGCACTGGAAATCCTTAGGTTAGCACAGAGAAATAAAGGTTAATGCACAGTCAAGCCAGATCAATTCACCAGCCAAGCAGTAATGAACTCCATTTTCAGGCTCTGTCTCTGAATTTCTTATTCAGTCCCAGTAGACAGCAGCCTGCTTCTTCCAGAAATCCACCCCCACCTGAAACCTTAGTCCTTTGCTCTCAAGCCGGGGGTCTCTGCTAAGCTTCCTCCTCCTCCCTCTGGGTCCTTGTTTCTTAGGCGTCAATGTTCTAGTGATTGGGGTTTTCCATTGTCTTCTCGGGTTTTCCACTGATATGGGTCTGCTAGTCTTTTTAATGACCCAGTCAGTCTTCTCAGATAGACCTGGGGTTTTTATAACATACTGCTTCCACAAACCCAATCTTCCTATCTCCACAGCATCTTAGTTGTGGGAGATCAGCAAGCAGCAACAATTTCCAAAGAAGGGAGGCTAAGGAGCTGATAGAGGATTGCTCAACCAATGCAAGCAATCCAATCTAGCTTTGACACTGAAAAGGGAGTGCTGAATAATAGGTATACATTCAACGTCATATAGCCATCTCACAATTTCTGAATATTGTAACATTCTAAGACAAGCTATTATAGTGCTCACAAAAAGTATCTGGATCCTTACCTGGACTGAAGTTTAAGTGCAGTTATATATTTTCTGTTTATAATAAATAAAAAGTATCCATCCAGAGACTAAGCACCCTGCCAATTATTTAAAATTATGAAGACAAAGCACAATAAAAATAGTTCACACCTACCTAGCAGCAGCAAATCAAATACTAAGGCATCATGTCAGCCTATTTAAGCAATATTTGAACTGACTTTTCTTACCCTTTGGACTTCTCTCCAACTGCAGTGAATACCTAGGAAAATCTTAAAGTTCCTTCGCCAAATCCAAGTATACATTAACAACTCTCTATGATCAATTAATGTAGTGTGGCCACACTAGGTACACTGTTGTGTTAGAAGACTGGCAGCATAGGATTCAAATGGAAGTCAAACACTAGCTTTGGCAAGAACCTGAAGTAGGATGAGGATGAAAATTCTGGCTTTTTCAGGATCTGGAGCTGCACTGCAAACATACTAGACTGCATCGGAGATATTTTAATTGTCATGGTGGGAATCTGGATGGGAGAAACATACACCTGCATCCCTATGCCCTGTTTAAGGTGTTTTAAGCAATAGTCCACAACAGCAGAGACTCCCAGATAGATCAAACAATATGTAACATTTTGCCAAAGATGTTCATAATCTAGTGACTATTGAAGGTTGGATTTGAAAACTTATTCTTATCCTAGCAAAGGAGCAAGTGCCCAAGGTCATGAGAGTTAACATATGTTAGTATTGTAATCTAGGTTTGTGGACCAAAAAAAGTAAGATACTCTGGACTCTACAGTAACTCTTTCTAACTCTGATAATCATGAAACCTTTGTAAACTCCAGGATAGACCTGAAATTAATCTGAGTCCAAATTGTTCTAAGAGGGAACAGGAAGCCTGAAACATAGGTCAGCCCTTGGCAAAACTGAGCTCCAGTGAGCCAGTCTTTCAAGTAGGTGGGTTCTTGAAGACTTTGACAATGGAACTTAATAGCAAGTGATGCCAGACTCTTAGTCAACAGCTGGAGAGTCACTACTGACCCAAACAGAAGCAGTTTATACTGGGAATGGTCATTGTTCTATCTGAACTAAAGGTACATACTTGTGGCCACGGTGGAGAAATGTGAAACCTCCCAAAGTTTGAGAGTTCTGAACCAATCCTGACAAACAAGGAAAAGATTATAGCTGTTACTTTGAAAAAAGTTGCTGAGCTCTCACTGCACTAAAATTGGTTGACTCTGCTTTCTTTTGTGCATAAGGGGGAAGAAACCTATTCTTGTGAAGTTCTCCAAAACCTGGTTCTATTGTTCCGAATTGTAGGAAGAACACTTTCCCTCAGTTTGAGAGTCATCCTTGAAATGGACGGGAAACAGTAGGGTGAGGAAGCAGCATAGATTTAAATTGGAAGGGATTGGCATCTCTAGCACCTGTAAAACTAAATTTAGAAGTAATAATATACCAAATCTGGAGAGGGAAAGGAAAGCAGTCCCCTAAGAGATGGACCATGGAGGCCAAACTGGAATCAAGGAGCAATACCAAGCTCCCTCTCAACATACCTAAGTTATTGCTTTGATAGAAGCTGTGGCTGGAACCAAGGCAGTTGAAGAGAGTACTGGTGGGGATATGATTTTATTGCTGGATCACTGGGACAGTTTTTTGCTTTTTGTGTCTGATACCCCAAGTAAGCCAGTTGGGGTGACTAACAAGGGTATTTGGTGTACAGTCCGATCCTAAAGGAAGAAAATCTTTAATTGGGGGGATAGGCTGGGTGTTAAGCTACAGTCCTAGTCACCTTGTGGTTTCCCAGAGCATTGTTCTGTCAACAATAAAGAAGTCAAGATCATCAAACAGAAGGTTAAGCAGTTTATTCTGAACTTCTTATAGTAAACTGAAGATTTTAAGAGGTGACAGTGATGAGACAGTCTTTCTGGTGAGATCAAAAGCCCCCTGTTCAAATATGCGAAGAGACTCCAGCGCTGAAAATAGAATTTTATTTTTCAGCCTGGACTATAGAAGTACGGCCCAGAGATTTTGAGGACCCATTTTGGTCTAGTGGAAGTTGTTTGGAGCCTCTTCATATTTTCTGGGACTTGAGTAGAGGACAAGCAAATGGACATCCCTTGAAGGAATGGCCTTGTGCCCAGTGGTGTACGTGCTAGTCAGGAATATTTCTGGCTACATGAGGCATACCTCTTAAAACTGCATTTCTTTTCAGAGTCTGCCATCCAGAGACCTGAAAAGAGAGAAAAATAATCTGAAAGTTAAACACGAGAGCGGCCAGAAATCCAACCACCACTAATAAAAAGATTTAACCGACCAATATACCTAATACTAATCTAAATTTGCTAGTCTAACATTCAGCAGCAAAATGTGTTACTTTTTGTAGAGAAAAAAAGGAAGGAAAAACCCTGCCATAGCTAGTAGAAAAAGGAATTCCTGGAAGCTCTCATTTGATGTCTCTTAACATGGCTCATCATATCATGGGAAATTACTTAAAACTCAAGTGTTTCTGTCACCACGTGGTGGCAAGGAAGAACGATATCCATTTATCTGCACAAATAAGACAAAGAGAAAAAACTCAGCAGGACCACAAATTACATGCTTAGTTTAATAGACCAATCATTTCCCATCTGAGGTCAAAAGATTTTGGACGGGAGCCAGTTTAATCACCTCCAACGTGAATTTCAGTATTTCAGTTTTCAAGCTTATTTTTAAAAGCTTAGGCTCTGTCTACACTACAGATCTTAAAGCAGCTATGCCACTGTAAGGTCTCCCGTATAGCTGCTGTATGCCGACAGGACAGAGCTTTCCTGTTAGCATAAGTAAACCATCCCCAATGAGCGGCAGTAGTATGTCAGCGGGAGAGCATCTCCCGCCAACGTAACGCTGTCCACACCGGCGCTTCCGTCAGTGAAACGTATGTTGGTCAAGGGTGTGTTTTTTCACACCCGACTGACAGAAGTGCTAGTGTAGATATAGCCTTCTCTGCTATCTATTTCTATTAGATAGTTTCATTTTGGAAATATTTGTGCAAACTCCCTATTTCATTTATACACACACACTACTGATCACTTTTACAATGTAAGTGTCATAAAAGGAAATTGTTGTTTCCATTATTTTCAGCAAGGGGATAAAGTCATCTCATGTTAATGGTTTTAGTTTGACAAAAGAAGCAAATTTTTTATTACGCTAACTTCACACAGGAACTACTCAGGTATTATAAAGACAAACAATGAGTCTCTTTCCTTAGGCTATGTCTACACTTAAAATGCTACGGTGTGCTGCTTAGCACTTCAGTGTGGACACTTACTGTAGCAACAGGAGGGGTTCTCCCATTGCTCTAGTAAATCCACCTCCCTGAGAAGCATGGAGCTAGATTAACAGAAGAATTCTTCTGTTGAGCTAGTGCTGTCTACACAGAGACTTGGGTTGGCTAAGCTACGTTGCCCAAGGGTGTGGATTTTTCACACCCTGAGCGACGAAGCTGGGTCGATCTAATTTTTTAGTGTAGACCAGCCCTTAGAAACTGAAGAAATAGCAAACAGTAAGATACAATTCACAACCACCCTTGTATTAGACCAGAATTGTGATATAATGCAACAGAAAAATTTACCGGCAACCCCTGTGGGAGCATTTCTGCTGACTGCATTCAGAGAGGAATTCACCATTGCTGTACTAAAAGCAGCTTAGATTCTTTGGAGTGACATGAGATGTCCCTGTGCTGAAATCGACAACTCGGGGTTTTAAACTGAGGGAGTTCCTGGACACATCTGTATATAAGAGTAGGAACACAAGAGCAGGATTCTAACAGGTATCATTTGATACCCCAGCAAAAAAAAAAAAAACCAAAACCACCAACATTAATGCTGGCAATAACATTACAATATTGTGACTATAAAAATTGAGTCAATTTTACAAATAGAGCATTTTCGAAGTGTTTTGTGTGTCTTAAGAATACACCACTTATCTCTTTGCAACCCAAGCCTAACAAGCAAAGATTAATTCAGGTGTCTGTAAGGGATCACTAACCTTCTCGCCCTTATTGCTTCCCGGCTGCCTGGAGTGGACGTAGAGCACCCCTGTGGTACTCACCTCTCACCTGACCCAGGGGAGAAGGGTGTGTGACTTTCCTATATTGTGTTTTTGGGTTTTGTTTTTGTTTGTTTGTTTTGATGGGTGGCACATTCCGGTTCTCTGCTATTGAGGCAAAGTCAGGATTGATCATAAGCATGCCTTTGAACTTTCCAATACACATGTATCTGACAGGGCTCAGGTTGGAATGTGCACCTACGCGATGTGAAAGTGAGAGAGTGCATATACACACCCTGGGGAAAGCTGATAGCTGCTCATCAGTGTGAATGCATTTCTCAGCAGCTCTCACTGTTGCTGCCTGCTCTTTCACTAGTAGCAGCATATCCATTATTAGTATTGTTAAATATTTAGGCGATGATAGCGTCCAGAGACATCCTGAAGGATCAGGTGCCCTCGTTATGCTCAATGCTATATGAGAGAATAGAATACCCTATGACTGGGACTAATCTTCATGATCAAAGCATTTAACAGGGTCTGGTGGCGTAGGACCTTCCTGCTCTGGGCATGACTCGTCAGAGACATGCCTGGTCTATGCTTAAAACTTATACTGGCATAGCAATGTCAGTTAGGGTGCAATATTTTTACCAACACAGCTACGCTAGTATAAGCCCTAGCATAGATATGCTTTTATGGCTGGTATAAAGTACTTTTGCTGGTATGTCTTATGTTTCTCATTGAACTGTTGTAAGCCAAGACAGCAGAAGCAATTTTATGCCAGTATAAGCTGCAGCTACACTAGGAGGGTTTGCCAGTACAGTTATACTGGTATAGCACTACCAGCAAAACGTTTCTAGTGTAGACAAGGCTGTGGAGAGAGAAGAATGAAATTGATCACTATTAAGACTGGCTGCTGGTGACCAGGCAAGTGTGTTTTTGAACATGTTCAATAACTTAAAATACGAACTTTGTGACTTGGTCCTAAAAATTTAAGTCAAACAAAATCCATATTAGTAGAGTCACAGCCTTCTCAGGGGCTGGCACAGGATTGGGCTGAATTCCCACAGGAACTATGAACCACCACAAAAATCATCACCTCACTTTCCACATGCTAAGCATACTCTGACCTTGCTTTTACCAATATAAATACAGTGCAGTATACAGAGTTTTTTTAAATAAACCAACACCAACAAAACTAGTTTGTACACAAACTCTCCTCCTGGGGAGAGGGTAAAGGGAAAAGAGTGAACCACATGTGACTGATGTTTCGTCACGCTGCTCAGGTGAACTACTGGAAGGTGTTCAGATATTACAGTGATGAGAGATTACAGTGTCAAAACTTATAGAATAAAGTATGTATGCTCTATTTCACAACGGTTGGCATTAAAAGAAAGTGAAAATTCCAGCTTCAAGAACAAGCATCACATTACACATTTCCATGAGTCAACCAGACATCTTGGAAAGTGTGGAGGGTTCGAATCAGGAGAATAAATCCTGCCTAACACACACTTATCTGACCTGTAGCCCTATCTGACATCCTGTTTCTGCTTGGCTGCACTGATCAGATGAACTGAAGTGGCCAAACCTAGGTCAAGGTTAATTAAGCTTTAGAAATAGACATTGCCTGCCCTGGCGACCAGCTTTATTATTCCTATTGGCTACCAGCAGTTTTCAGTCCAAAAAAAAGCTCTCTTCAGACTTTACAGCTCTTTTCATCCGGTTCAATAATTACCAGCTCATGCTAGCTCGACAGGAGATGCCTGCAAAATTCTGATTCCAGTAAGAAGAGGCTATCCTGAATCCTTTTTCACTATAAACATACATATCAGTTTAACTGAAGTGTAATATCACTGCTCAAGAGGTCATAATCAATACTTTAAAGCATGATGTAATTGGAGGGCAGTATTGCATTGTCATGAGGTCATAGACGTGAAGTATGAAAAACAAGAACCTTAACCGCATTTCAATCAACAGAACTGCAGTATACAAGTGAACAAGACAATGACATCATGATTGACCAAGTTAAACCACCACAATACCACCACTCACTATTTTTCAGTCTTGAAATCAAAGTTTAAATCAAAATGGTATGTCCTGTTTTACCAACACTCTTTAAAAAGCCCCACATAGCACACACGCATGCCCCTTGATGTGTTGGAGACATTTTCATAGTATTTATATCTATTTTGCATAATTTTCTTCCTTTGGACACTTGTCATTTATGGTTTAAAAAAAAAGATTTAAACCCAGATTGTAAAGGATGAACGAAACAGGTTGTGCATCATCAGGTCAAGCCATGCTCCACTTCCTCACCACTGAAGGAATTTCATATGGCAGTCTCACGCCCAGCTGCTACAGGCCAAAAATCAAGGAGCAATTTAATGAATTACACTGCCACCAGATAAATGCTAATACTTGGCACCTCTGCAAAACTTTTCCATCCAAGTATATCAACATGCGTTGCAATCACCAGTAGACCTTCAATACACCTGGGGATACTATCCCCTATTTTGTTGATCATCACTTTCTATACAGCAGGGTGGACCGATTTTAATCAAAGTGATTTAAATCACTTATTTTAAATCAAGATTTAAATCACTGGGCAGGAAACCTTAATTTAAATAATCAATTTTAATGATGTTTGTATTTATACTGTTTAGTTATTTTCTTAAAGGTTGAATTCATTGGTGGTAACCATTAAAACGTGATTTGTAACTAAACGTGATGCTTCTTTTTGCTAACGAGGAGGACACACTATATCTATAAATGTTTATTTAAGCAGTTATATAGCTTAATTTACATTCATTCAGATTCTTAATACAACATTTTTATTATGTTAGAAAATTGTGAATGACATTTTTTTCCTAAATGGGTTTTTTGTGTGTGTTTCTGTGATTTCAGTCAAGTTCTAGTTGGATGGAAATTCAAATTCAATTAAAACACATAAAAAAGCATTTTTAATTAAATAAAACTATGTTAAATGTATTGGATATACAAGACAAGTTTAGCAAGACATGTTTTGCATTTAAAACTAACTGATTGGTTAGACAACGTTATTTATCTGCAGTTAGAGAACGGATTGTTTCTGGTCACCATGTCCTTCAAGATTTTAAAACTAGTAGATCTCTGTGACATTCTATACCTTGGGGGAGCACCCTGTAACCCCCATATTCCTCATTTATATATAATTGTGATCTTGCATATATAGCAGATCATGTAAGGTATTAGGGGAAAGGTTATGATCTGGTGAAAGTCACTGTTCTATCTAAATATGTATATTATTAGTGCATATGAAGTTATGAGATTGTGGTGTTTGGTTGTCAGTAAAACATGCTGTAAATTGGGGAATTGGCCAGATATTAGCTCCCCAGAGACAACAGCAAGGAAAGTAACCAATGCCCAGGCGGGTGTGAAACAACCAACAACAGCCATTGTCCAACAAGGAAGTTACAATTAATGACTTACCTGTGTAACAAGGCCACACCAAGGGAATTGCTCAACCTTGCCTGGGGACTAAGCAATGCCCATCAGACATGCCTGGACTTGTGTCCTCCAAGCACATGGACTAAGGGTATTAAACAGAACACAGGGTCACATGCTTGGCCTTTTCTTCCTCTCCCACCTATGCTGCAAGCAACAAGGACACTCAGAAGACTGAAGACTCCAACAGAGGAGATTGGCCCAGGTTTCAAGAGTGAAACCTGTGTATTATGAACTGCAATATCCAGTGGAGTGAGAAAAACTGCTTAATCTAGATGTTGCCCAGTCTTATAGGTTGAGAGTTTAGACTGTGTGCTTATATTTTATTTTATTTTGGTAACCACTCTGACTTTTTGCCTATCACTTCTAATCCCTTAAAAACTATCTTTTGTAGTCAATAAATTTGTTTAACTGTTTCTTTACCAGTGAGTTTGCCTGAAGTGTTGGTAAATGTGCTCAGGTTTACAAAGGCTGCTGTATGTCCACTTTCCACTGATGAAGTGGTGAACCAATTAATAAACTTGCATTGCTCAAGAAAGGGTCTCAAGCAGTGCAAGATGGTATATTCCTGAGGTACAAGGCTGGGAGGGATCTGGCTGGTGCCTTGCTCTGTGTGATTCATAGAACTGGAAGGGACCTCGAGAGGTCATCTAGTCCAGTCCCCTGCACTCAAGGCAGGACTAAGTATCTTCTAGACCATCCCTGACAGGTGTTTGTCATGAGTGCTCTGGGAGCATTTACACAATCTAGCTGGGTGTAGGGCTCCACATGCGGTTGTACTGAGTGATAACAGCACCTGAAGGAGTTTGCTGTTTGTCACTAGCAAAGCATTGTGAGAGACAGCCCAGGCTGGAGAGTTAAGGGGGCACAGCGGTCCCACAGTCCCAGGCTGCACCCTAGGAATCCCGTCACAATCTCATCCTCTCACCCCTAATTTTTATTCATGCTTTCCTGCTTTAATTCCCAATTGGTTTCTTATCTTTGAATGATATAGCCACTGAATTTAACTAGCTGAATAAAATGAAATGAAGAACGTATCCTCTGTGCACCTGGAGAACAGGCTACTGCTGTCAAAAGCTAGGTTGCCATTTCCTACCTCTGGCTTTAGGAGCTTAGCCAGTGGCTTCAACTAGTCCAGTGGTCTGACTGGACCACTTTTTTTAAAAAAAGTGATAGCAAATATGTACTGCTTAATATTATTTAATTTAAATTATTTTAATAGACTAAGTTTAGTCCTGAACATAAGTTGTCCATTTCAAGATTAATTTTAAATATTTTAAAGAGATCTCTAATTTAAAATTTAAAAAAATCTCATTTAAATAAAAAATATTTTTTTTAAGAAAGTAACTGCTTTTATCCACACTGCTACAGGTGTCTAAAGTAATGTGGAGAACAAAAGGACAGTCTATTAGATACAACATAAGAGACTGAAGGAAGAAAGGAGATGGGAAAGCAGAAGTTTATGAGGTGCTTTGGTTTAAAAACAAGTTGTTTGTTTTCAGGAATTTTTGTATTGCTGGTTTTAATTGTTTTGGCCACAAACCTGCTAAACAATTTGCCAACCATTTAATAGAGAATAAGGAGTTCAAATATGGCTCTAGCTATAGTTTTTCGATATAGCTATAGATATTTACCAAGTGTAAGAGTAAAAAAGTTTTTCATGAAATGTTTTACAGTCCTAATAGAAAAAGGTTAACAAATTTCTTCCTGCAACGTTTGCGACTTAAATAATGAAAGCATTGTGCTTCCAAGAGTAAAACTAACTAGAAACAAGTGAATAATTTTATTTGTTCATGTGGAACGAAATGCAAGATGTACATTCACTTAAATAGCAAAAAGTGAATTTGATATTTAAAATTCTGTTTTATAAGTCAAGTTGTTAGCAGCAGCACAGGCATGGTCATTTGTTAAATTATCTGATTCAATGTGACCAGTGTAATTCTGCATAAAGTTGTTGGATATGGTGTGCAAGCTTCACATATATGTAAAGAAATGTATATTATGCTAGCCATATTTTTTAAATTCTCAAAAATTTAAGTAGTACTCTTGACAACTCAATTTTCCCCTCCACAGAAAAATAATAGCGCCAGTAGAGGGCACCAAACCACCAACTTTATAAAGCAAGCATATAAGCTAATAATAGATTCATTTTCTGCAGGTCTGGGGAAAGAAGAGACTAAAAGCCCAGTCATGCAAGCCCACATGAATGCTCTTCTAATGCAGTCAAAACTAGCTTCATACCAGGGGCCTGAACCTGAGAGGTGCCAAACACAATAGCAGCATACAACTTTTAAAAGACATACGCTGTGCTGTATTTTGACAGTATTTGAAACAATTATGACCCAATCAAAATCCTCAGTAATCAGAGCTACAAACACTTTCTGTACCAAACAAAATTGTGAGGAATCCATTTCAATTCCAAGCCCATTGCATTCTAGTTGATTAACTGGTTGTGATTTCTGACACAGAAACAAGCATTATCATCATTAGCAGTTCAGTTCTCACCCGTTCTTGGGAAGATCCGTATTTTAACCATTTTCAAGATTGAAAAATCTGAGCTGCTCTCATTTCTATGCCACAGTAACAGTCCACCATCTGTTTTGTTTGTCAGGGTACCTCCCTCCCTCCTGAGCACTGATTGGCTAAATAATTAAGCTAAAAAGCTGATCATATAAGGATTGGTCCTCAGGTGAGTATTCAGTGATCTGAGGTTAAAAGAGTAATGGATACCTTACTTTAACACAATCCATTTCAAAGCAAATCCACCTGTCTTCTCTGGCTCATTTATGTCAGGCCAAGACTGAAAGGACACCAGGATATAGGTCACTGAATGCAGCCCTAAAACATTCAGTAGTGCTCTCTCTCGCACTACACTCGTCTCAAGTGTTTGAGGGCAGTCTTCGGGGCAGGGACTGTCTTATTATCTGTGTTTCCCCAGCAAAATAGGTCCCTGGGACTTCAGGCACCATCATAACACAAGTATTTACTCTCTACCACCTTGAGCCTCATACCCTACAATACAGGAAGTGTGTTAGTGTCAAGTACAGGCAAGTGGGTACATACTTCATTTACAAGTCAGAGGACAGCAGAAATAAGGAAACACACACCAAGACGCTCTAGCCTTATTTTAAAGAGGTTTCTTCTAATAACCATTTACTTTGTAGCACAAAGTAAATGGTCTGGAGGTTCTCACACACCAGACTTCAGTGAATAGTTTGGGGTTTGTGAACAGGATCAAGGTGCTCCACCAAGATTTAAAATAAATGTTCATTCCATAAAATCCTCTTAATTGAGACACCTATTACATATCTTCTCCCAATTAAGAGAAGATGCCATTTTTATAAAACTGAAAATCCTTAAAATATACTAATTAATAAAAACACAAGACAATCCATTTTAATTCATTCCATCAGAAAATCTAATAGCTCCCTGCAAAAAAGAAAAACCTTCAGGAAAACCTAATGAATACACCGGATAATAAGCATGGAGAGTGCCTTTAATAAAGGATTTTTCTGGAAAGCTTAAGGGAGGTCAGCCATGGATTTAAATGTGGTGATTGGAGTTAATGGTCTGTATTTACACCCACAACTGAACCTTAAGCTATCAGAAAACTGGAGTTTAGACTGGGTAATCGTTTAACCATTTTATACTGACTGAACAAGTCCCTATTTAGAACTTTAGGGTATGACTACACTGCCATTAAAAAAAAAAACCATGCCACCATGTCTCAGAGCCCAGGTCAGCTGACTGGGCTCACAGGGCTATAAATCTACAGTGTAGATGTTTGAGATCAGGCTAGAGCCCAGGCTCTGAGACCTTGCAAGGAGGGAGGGTATCAGAGCCTGGGGTCCAGCCTGACCCTGAACATCTACACTGCAATTTCATAGCCCCGCAGCCCCAGACCAGCCACCACCATGTCGCAGATCTTTTATTGCTGTGTAAACATACCCTTAGCTAGTACTATTCCAATTAAGCAGAAATAATTGTTCATTACCACTGATTCCCCTGAAATGTCTCAGGGATAGCCTGTCATCTGTACAGTAATGTGAATGAAGTCCAACAAGCTATACCCTAAAAAGATGAATAAACCTACCCCAGTTTCTCCAGTATTTGAGTTTCCATCCAATTTAAGCCCTGGGTCTCCTCATCTGAAAAAAATTTACAAATAATATTCCAAAATCGGTCTTAAGTTCTCTTCACTAAAAGGGAAAAGAGGACAGGAGATGATACTCAAAATGTTTAAATCTCCACATACAACCTTTAACATCAACATACATCTCTTACCATGTCATAGAAAGGCCGGAAAGTGAAGTCCCAGGCCCCCTCTGAACACTTTAATTAATGTGCCTTCACATGCACATAAAGAGATAATTTCATAATTTCAAGTGTGGCGGAAACTTTAAGAATATTCTCCCATAAAACACAATTAATTTTGAACCTGGTGCAAAAGCAGACCACACTTGTTGCCTGAAGTAGCGTGTTTAAAACTAGAACAAACCAGTATCTTAGATGCCTATATACAAATGCGAGAAGTATGGGTAATAAGCAGGAAGAACTGGAAGTGCTAATAAATAAATACAACTATGACATTGTTGGCATCACTGAAACTTGGTGGGATAATACACATGATTGGAATGTTGGTGTGGATGGATACAGCTTGCTCAGGAAGGATAGACAGGGGAAAAAGGGAGGAGGTGTTGCCTTATATATTAAAAATGTACACACTTGGACTGAGGTAGAGATGGACATAGGAGACGGAAGTGTTGAGAGTCTCTGGGTTAGGCTAAAAGGGGTAAAAACCAAGGGTGATGTCATGCTAGGAGTCTACTACAGGCCACCTAACCAGGTGGAAGAGGTGGATGAGGCTTTTTTTAAACAACTAACAAAATCATCCAAAGCCCAAGATTTGGTGGTGATGGGGGATTTCAACTATCTGGATATATGTTGGGAAAATAACACAGCGGGGCACAGACTATCCAACAAATTCTTGGACTGCATTGCAGACAACTTTTTATTTCAGAAGGTTGAAAAAGCTACTAGGGGGGAAGCTGTTCTAGACTTGATTTTAACAAATAGGGAGGAACTCGTTGAGAATTTGAAAGTAGAAGGCAGCTTGGGTGAAAGTGATCATGAAATCATAGAGTTTGCAATTCTAAGGAAGGGTAGAAGGGAGAACAGCAAAATAGAGACAATGGATTTCAGGAAGGCGGATTTTGGTAAGCTCAGAGAGCTGATAGGTAAGGTCCCATGGGAATCAAGACTGAGGGGAAAAACAACTGAGGAGAGTTGGCAGTTTTTCAAAGGGACACTATTAAGGGCCCAAAAGCAAGCTATTCCGCTGGTTAGGAAAGATAGAAAATGTGGCAAAAGACCACCTTGGCTTAACCACGAGATCTTGCATGATCTAAAAAATAAAAAGGAGTCATATAAAAAATGGAAACTAGGACAGATTACAAAGGATGAATATAGGCAAACAACACAGGAATGCAGGGGCAAGATTAGAAAGGCAAAGGCACAAAATGAGCTCAAACTAGCTAAGGGAATAAAGGGGAACAAGAAGACTTTTTATCAATACATTAGAAGCAAGAGGAAGACCAAAGACAGGGTAGGCCCACTGCTTAGTGAAGAGGGAGAAACAGTAACAGGAAACTTGGAAATGGCAGAGATGCTTAATGACTTCTTTGTTTCGGTCTTCACCGAGAAGTCTGAAGGAATGCCTAACCTAGTGAATGCTAATGGGAAGGGAGTAGGTTTAGCAGATAAAATAAAAAAAGAACAAGTTAAAAATCACTTAGAAAAGTTAGATGCCTGCAAGTCACCAGGGCCTGATGAAATGCATCCTAGAATACTCAAGGAGCTAATAGAGGAGGTATCTGAGCCTCTAGCTATTATCTTTGGAAAATCATGGGAGACGGGAGAGATTCCAGAAGACTGGAAAAGGGCAAATATAGTGCCCATCTATAAAAAGGGAAATAAAAACAACCCAGGAAACTACAGACCAGTTAGTTTAACTTCTGTGCCAGGGAAGATAATGGAGCAAGTAATTAAGGAAATCATCTGCAAACACTTGGAAGGTGGTAAGGTGATAGGGAACAGCCAGCATGGATTTGTAAAGAACAAATCATGTCAAACCAATCTGATAGCTTTCTTCGATAGGATAACGAGTCTTGTGGATAAGGGAGAAGCTGTGGATGTGGTATACCTAGACTTTAGTAAGGCATTTGATACGGTCTCGCATGATATTCTTATCGACAAACTAGGCAAATACAATTTAGATGGGGCTACTATAAGGTGGGTGCATAACTGGCTGGATAACCGTACTCAGAGAGTTGTTATTAATGGTTCCCAATCCTGCTGGAAAGGCATAACGAGTGGGGTTCCGCAGGGGTCTGTTTTGGGACCGGCTCTGTTCAATATCTTCATTAACGACTTAGATATTGGTATAGAAAGTACGATTATTAAGTTTGCGGATGATACCAAACTGGGAGGGATTGCAACTGCTTTGGAGGACAGGGTCATAATTCAAAATGATCTGGACAAATTGGAGAAATGATCTGAGTTAAACAGGATGAAGTTTAACAAAGACAAATGCAAAGTGCTCCACTTAGGAAGAAAAAATCAGTTTCACACATACAGAATGGGAAGAGACTGTCTAGGAAGGAGTACGGCAGAAAGGGATCTAGGGGTTATAGTGGACCACAAGCTAAATATGAGTCCACAGTGTGATGCTGTTGCAAAAAAAGCAAACGTGATTCTGGGATGTATTAACAGGTGTGTTGTGAGCAAGACACGAGAAGTCATTCTTCCGCTCTACTCTGCTCTGGTTAGGCCTCAGCTGGAGTATTGTGTCCAGTTCTGGGCACCACATTTCAAGAAAGATGTGGAGAAATTGGAAAGGGTCCAGAGAAGAGCAACAAGAATGATTAAAGGTCTTGAGAACATGACCTATGAAGCAAGGCTGAAAGAATTGGGTTTGTTTAGTTTGGAAAAGAGAAGACTGAGAGGGGACATGATAGCAGTTTTCAGGTATCTAAAAGGGTGTCATAAGGAGGAGGGAGAAAACTTGTTCACCTTAGCCTCTGAGGATAGAACAAGAAGCAATGGGCTTAAACTGCAGCAAGGGAGGTCTAGGTTGGACATTAGGAAAAAGTTCCTAACTGTCAGGGTGGTTAAACACTGGAATAAATTGCCTAGGGAGGTTGTGGAATCTCCATCTCTGGAGATATTTAAGAGTAGGTTAGATAAATGTCTATCAGGGATGGTCTAGACAGTATTTGGTCCTGCCATGCGGGCAGGGGACTGGACTCGATGACCTCTCGAGGTCCCTTCCAGTCCTAGAATCTATGAATCTATGAATCTAAACAAAGATGCTTTTCACAATTACTTTAGGGAGGACTTAAGTGCCTGAGGCAGATTATTGATTTCTTCCTAGTACTGTGTATTAGATGAAATTCACACGATAGGGGCACTCTATTGACATAAATGTACTTTGTCTATTTCCTAATGAGACCAGAAATAACTTGCATAGCAGCACAACTCTTAACGTACACTTAAGAGGCAAGCGGAAGGTGGGAATATGAAAACATCTGGAAAATAAATTTGTATTCAAAGCTTTAGACCTTAGAGTGTTCTTCACTCTTGGGAATCTCTCAGTTCTTCACTCAATATTGCAGGATTTTCTTTTTTTAGAGAGACACCATCATTAACTTACATACATTTCTTGTTTGATGGACAGCAGAATAAAATCATTAAGATAATAGAAACTTTTCACTAATATCTCAACAGCACTACTGTTACACGATGGTTGGCCAAGATTTTAGAAAACTGGTAAAGTTAGGCTCGTAGGCTAGTATTTTTAAGGGGCCTCAGGAAGTTGGGTGCGTAAACTCCTTTGGATATCCCAAGCAAGAGCCCATAGTTAGACAGCTCATAAGTGGCCTGATTTGTTATGGGTGCTGAGAACCCAACAGCTCCTGTTGACTTCAATAAATGTTGTAGTAAAATGGCTAAGTAGTCACTGCCATGTAACTAGGTCTTAATATGGCTTCCTGAGTAACTGCTTCCATGCCATGTTTCAGACTAGCCCAATTTGAAATATTGGCAATATTTACTATTTTAGACAAGTTAAAACATCCAACTTACATAAGAACATAATTTCCAAACTGGGTCAGACCAAAGGTCCATCTAGCCCAGTATCCTGTCTTCTGGCCAATGCCAGGTGCTTCAGAGGGAATAAACAGAACAGGCAATCATCAAGTGATCCATCCCCTGTAGCCCATTCCCAGCTTCTGGCAAACAGAGGCTAGGGACACTTCAGAGCATGGTTTTGCATCCCTGCCCATCCTGGCTAATAGCCACTGATGGACCCATCCTCCGTGAGTTTATCTAGCACACTTCATGCTACTCTATGTTCTGTTGCCAATTCAGAAACGGTCAAACATCAGAAACCCTACGGAGGTATATTTTTATTGGATTCTTCGAACAGCTGAACCAATGTAACTTTTATTAAGTAAAAGAAAATACGTATAAAACAGGCCTGATCTTCAGCCACGGGCTATTTGCAATGGTTAAGGTATTAAACCCTTAAACATAGGGTTAAAAAAAAAAGAAAAAAAAAAAAACTGAGAAGACCTTAGTAGTAACATCAGCAGTCAGGTAAGACAAAACAAAGAACAAAACAGATGGTAGGAGCACATTACTTCTGTGTAAATCTCCTGAGAGACTCACTGTATGATCAGATACACAGATTTTATTAAATTTGGATCTACTACTAAGTCAACTCCAGGTTTTACTCAATACTGCGGCTTAGCATGCTCAAGGGGCCAGATCTAGTGCAGGCTGCATTTACATCTACTTTGAATAGACTTTTCTGATTCTTAGGTTAAGGGGATATTTTAGTTTACTCCTGTGATCCTGGCAGTTAAGACTGTTTAAAGACAGTCATAATTAGGTTTACTGAAGTTCAACGTGACAGAGAAATAAAAGTGACATGGTGATGAACAAATAAGAAACGGTCACGACAGAACACGAATGGGCTGGACTAGTTTTGTAGAAAGAATTTATTTGTAGATTGAGAAAAGACAAAATTCGAATTCTTGGCTAGACACTTGACCCAAGTACTTCCGATGTCCTCACCGCAAAATATGGTGTGTTAACTATCAACATTTATAAAACACACACTTTTTTCCCCACTGAGGATATAGCCTTAAATGCTACAGTTCCAGACACTCTATTAAACTGAGCACAACTCCTCACAATAATTATTGGCACTCTATTAGGCACTGCGTCTTTAACATACATGTGTGTGTTTTAAAGCAGCAGCTACTATGGTGACATAACACTTTTAATAATTCCTCCGACCAATCTGCAGGGGGGAGAGATTTCTGTTTCCTCCACGCACTGCAGCAAGAGCTTGAAACTTCCTGGCAGCATAAAACCAATCCAGCTTTGGGCAAGTTTTGGAGCTAAATTAAGATGGTCAAATCACTGGTGGAAAATTACCAGTACAGCTTGCTCCCAAGTTTGCTGCCAAAAACCTCTATAATTCTGTCAGCACTGTGTCTTATTCCAGCCAAACCACGGCTCCAAATAAGAAACAAAATGTGTAACTGATTTATCAAAATAGGCTTTGTACTAGGCTAAGGTGCAGTAGACTGGAAACCTGGAAATCATGTGTTCAAATTCAACATTTACCCACTTGTGATTGTCCTATCTACTTCACTACTAATTGAACAAGGCCTCCTATCCCACTGAGAGGTTATACAGCTGGGAATAGAACAGCTCTCTAATATGACAGACCTAAGTCCCAGTCATTTCAGATACAATGGGTATGTCTACTCAGTGTTTTGGAGCGAGCAGGAGCAAGCCTCCCAGCCCACATTGACAGACTCTGTGTCGCACAGCTCACTCTAGTGCGCTAAAAATAACGGTAGAGTCAGCACTTTGAAGTCACAACTCAGGCTGGAGCTCAGGCTCTGAAACCCAGAGAGTAGGGTGGGCTTCAGCATCTGGAGCACTGCTTCAGAGCTCTGTCTAGAGAGCTATTTTCAGAGCACTAGCACAAGCCCCTCTAGTCTGAGTCTGCCAACCTGAGCTGGGAGGCTCACTCCAGAACTCTGTGTAGACATATCCAATGTCCCTATGAAAAAAAGTTACTAGCACAGGTGCTAGTAATCTGTGCGGCAATGTTGGAAGCCCAGAGTTCCAACTCTGCTGATTCAAGAGGGTTATTTGCAAATAATTCTATTTGTTTTACCTTTAAAAAAAAAAAAACACTAGTAAATTACATATAGAAAGTGACAAAAAAGTTAAGGATAGAAAAATCAAATACGTTAGGACAACTAGAATAAAGCTTACTTGTTTAACTTCAATTCACTAACCACCAGCCCTCCACAACTTGCTATAAATTATGAGAGTCTATAATTACATGAGCACATACTATTTTTTCCACAGGATCCCTGCTTCATTCAGTGGACAGGATGAATGGTGCTCAGGGAATAAATCAGGGTTGTGTAGGGAAGCAGACTGTTGTCTGTTGAACTTCTGTCTCATTTGTTGAAACGTGTGTAGCGAATGAGACCGGGGACTGCAGAAAGAGAAAGGATGGTCAGAGGATTAAAGCAATTGAATACCTACTCCTGGGGGAATTCTGCGCCAAAAAATTTAAAAATTCACCAAAAAATTAAAGATTTCTATGCACAATATTTTAAAATTCTACATATTTTATTTTTCAAAACAACACAATATAATCACTCTGTTTTCAATTATTTTGGTAATTTATTTAAACTACAATACAATGGATGGAGAATGGGAAGCAATGGAGGAAATTCCCAAACCCCCTTGCCAAATAGTAATATAGCTAGGTTTGACCCTTTATTTCTAGTTATTAGTCAACAAATATATGCAGCCATATGCTCAGTGCTACATCATAGGTAACTGAAGAGCAAGTGAGGGCTGGGGAATAAAACGCACAATTTATATTGGCTATTGACCATCTCCAGAAAGATCAGTAGCAAATAGTTCATGGAGCACATTTTAATAGGAAATTTTTTCAGTCCAAAAATTTAGACCAGTTCTAATCATGAAAGCACCATAAGCATTTATAAGGCCACACTGTCCTTTACACCCCTCTGGCAATGTGAACGAGCCTTAAAACTTTTACACCTGTTTTATACTCCTGGGGGAATTCACAAAGACAATGGGAACAATTCAATAAGCAGGCAGAGCAGAGGGGACAGAGCCTGCCCCATGCCTACCTCTTCAGAAACACCCTGAAGCCCTGCTCCTCCACGCCGAGCGTGCTGCAATAGCGAGAGAGAGGGACAGAGTGTCTCTCTCGCGCACGACTGCCCAGCCCTCTTCCCACCCCCCACCTCTGGCGGTGATTTACGTCTCTGCCGGCTGCTCCAGGCACCCAAGCCAACCTCCCTGTGCTGCCAGGGAGGGGCGCATGACCACTCTTGCAGCTTCCCTTTGCTTTCCCATCAGAAGTCATTTTTCTGCGGGGAAGCAAAGAAATCTGCAGGGGACATGAATTCTGCGCACGTGCAGTAACGCAAAATTCCCCCAGGAATAGAATACCACTCAGAACAATTGGGTCCTATCCCTGTTTCTCCCATAGCCCTTTTACATGATGCTGGGCAATGCACTTTAGCTTTGTTTCAGTTTCCCCATCAGTAAAGTGCTATGAAAATATATGTTAAGTGTCATAGTTTCAGGGCAAATGAACCTGTTTTCCCCTGGCATGGTCCAGCAAGGACACTCACTTAAGGCTTCCAGCTCCCACCAGTTGCTTCTCTTGGGTGCAGACAAGTGTCTCTCATCCTTCTAACCAGGGATTTTCAGATTGCACAATCCCTGCTTTACACTGTGATATCCCCAGCAAGGCAGACTGCCTAAAACAGGCCAGCACTTGCATTTTACTTTCTCTCCTAAGGCTATGACCAGTGTATTGCCTAGCTATAAATTACCACACAGCTCCTCTGAGTAAGCACATTTATTCTTAAGGTAAAAGCATGACAGAGAAAACATTAAAAAAAAACAAAAAAAACCCACCACAATAAATTCCTACACACATACTAAAAAGCTTACCAGAAGTGACCCCCAACCCCAGCCTAGGACTCAGGTAGGTTTTAGTCCTTCAAAACCCACAGCTGGGTCTTCCCCAAGGTTACGAGTTCATATTCAATTTAGATCCAGAACAAGAACAAAGGCTGGGGAGATCAGCTGTTTCTTTATACAGCTTGGGCCTTTGATCTTGGCCTTCTGTAACAGATTATCTGCAGACAAGGACCCTCTCCTCAGGGCACAGATTCTAAAAGCTGGTTTTTTTTCATAACTGGAGTTGGATAATTTGCATTATTCTCTCCCGAGAGATTCCCCAGGAAACCCACTTATTGTCCCAAAATTCCATATTCATCTGAGACATTTTCAATACAGTCTTTTGAACTCTCAGGTCTTCCTTCGGTCACATCTCCCCACTATTGACATTACATGCAATCCTGGCCCACAATAATACATAAACTTAATGCTATATGGTCTTTCAAGATAACTGCTGGAAATTGCCCTATCGGTCACATTAAGAACTTTGAAAAATTGATCCCTGAGGTCTCATGTTTGGCAACCAATCATTAGGCACACAAGATTAGCGGAGACTTGCAAGTTTTGGTCTGAGGGCCTCAGTTTCCAGTATATGAAAGCCCTCCATATCTAGAAGTGTGCTGAGCGAATCCCATGAAAAAAACCAGTATGTAACCACCGCACTACCAATGCATTTTATGACAAGTTGCATGATATTTGGTGTTTCTTAAGCCCCAGATCCTGGAGTCCTGCAACTACATGGAGGTTTTCAGCTTTCATTTAAAGTTTCTAGCCCTCAGGTTTGCAGAGAAAAGCTTAAACACATTACCCAATTGTACCTTAAAAACTCAAAACCCAAACGCAAATAAGAGCCCAAAACTTTTTTCAGCCAATCTCATGGTTTTTTCCAATCTTGGGATCGGCAATACTGCAGTCATGTAGCTAAAGCCTATAATGCATAAGCAGGAAGCCAAATTATGTATAATAAAAATTATTTAAAACACTTAACTTTTCTGGGCGTGACTTTGCAAGATTAAAAACTTTAAGCTAGGTTTTCTGAACATAAAAGACCTTGGTAACAAGTGAATCAAAGTTATTGTCAAGTAACAGCTTTTCCCAATGATGAAGTAAACAAGTGTTTGGTTTATCAGTGACAGAGGAAAGCAGAAAGAGTAAATGGGAATCATAAAACCCTAAGAACTTGACTTATTTACAAGTGTGCTTAGGTATAACTAATACATTATTTCATTTGATCTAGTACAGTATTGAAGTTACAGCCTAGGGTGATAATGAACATTTACAAGAAAGGAAGTATTAGGCTGCTTATACTTGAATTTGTGACAACCATGTAATAAGCCACAGAATCATGAAATTTGTGATAAGACCTTCCATCTGAGGCTCTCAAAGCATCTTACAAACATAAAAAAAACCTGTTACATCACCCATGCGATAGGCTAGTATTACCCCTATTTTAAAAGGTGATGCAGAGCAACTTGCTCAAGGTTACACAGAAAATCTGTGGCAAATCCAGGAGTAAGAGCCATGTCTCCTGTCTCCCTGTTCCATATCTTTAGTTCAAGACCATCCTTCTCATGGAATCAACTGTAGATTGACATATGAAAGCATACTAGTTCATATCTTTGACCTTCTCATCTGCACAATGCCCACTAAACCACTCAAAGCAGGGCTACTTTGAACTCCAAATTTAGAAGGAATTTGCCAATAGTCCTTTTTCTTTAAAGTGTCTACCATAAAAGTGATGTCTTTCACAAATATGGGTCAAAAAAAAAAAAAAAAAAAAAAGCCTTAAAAATCAGAGATAGGATTTGCAAAGAAACCTAAGGGAGTTTGGCACCCTATTATCAAATTTAAATGGGATTTGGGTATTAAATCCCTTAGGCTCCTTTGGAAATCTCAACCTACAGAGGTCACAGGTCTGATGGCCAAGATTTACATTATTCAATCCTGTACCAGTGACCAATTTAAGATCTATTACCTCAACATCTAGAAACATTCATCACTGGAGACCTGAGATTCATAGCTTTCCAGTTAAATACAGCACTGACTTCCAGCTCTGGTAAGTCACTAGACATCAGACCTTAGGACCATGCAATCTTGGATGGGGGGCAGGGAGAGAAGTATTTTAGGAGGGTCTTCTAAATCTATTTAAAGTCTATCCTACTACTAAGTTCGTCCTCCCTCTGCATGTATAGTTGTGTTCATAGTACTAGAGCCATCTGGCTCTTCAGGAAGACGGATTTTAAGAGTATCTTTAAAAAAAAAAACCTCTACAAAACTTAAGTGAAGCATGAAGTATTTCATTTCTGCCCATTTGATTCTGAAATTAGGTGGAACAAGTGGAAAGTCAGACAGAAGTTATTTCAGCTCCCTTCACCAAGGTAGTACGATTGTCATTTATTAGTGAGGTTGGAAACCTAAAATCTTGTTCTCTGCTACTCTGATAACCAAATAGGAGAAGCTGTCTTACATGATTTCGCACTGAGCTCAGCAAGGTGACCACCTGCTCATTCTAATGTGGACCTCCCCAGAGCCATTCATGCCTTTGTCACCTTCGCACTGAATCACAGCAATTTGCTTTTGTGGATACAGAGCCAATGTAGTTTTTATACATTTTCACAAAATGCACACTTAAATCTTAGAAATATATTTCAGCTTGCCAATATGGTATAAACTTGTGGCTTGTGATTTTCAAGAACCATATATTTATGTTTGTGGGTTATAACTTGACACACAAGACTA
Organism: Terrapene triunguis; assembly: GCF_002925995.2. Lineage (NCBI taxonomy): Eukaryota > Metazoa > Chordata > Testudines > Emydidae > Terrapene > Terrapene triunguis. The sequence continues at coordinate 3,510,262 of NW_020697707.1, read as the reverse complement.
TAATATTTGCTGTCTAAAGTGCAATGTCAATTCTACCACATGTGCAAACTGGCTATGACAAGTTAACCCAACTCTCCAAAGCAGAGTTAGAGACCACTTAATATATATATGGAGATATACCTAACTCATAGAACTGGAAGGGACCCTGAAAGGTCATCGAGTCCAGCCCCCTGCCTTGCCTTCACTAGCAGGACCAAGTACTGATTTTTGCCCCAGCTCCCTAAGTGGCCCCCTCAAGGACTGAACTCACAACCCTGGGTTTAGGCCAATGCTCAAACCACTGAGCTATCCCTCCCCCCAACTTCTGAAGTTATGTTACTTTCCACAAGTGATATCAGCAGCTTTTCACAGTTTAATTGGTCAGAACATAGCTAGCTGTTTGTAAATAAATGTATACTCTCAGTATAAAGTGGAGTCAAACTTACTTGCTTTTACAAGTTGCTCATTAGTACACAACTCCTTCACTGAAAGACACAATGTTACTCAGTCTTACCACTACAGAGTCATGATCTACTTATTTCTCACTTCTCCATTCTTATTTTCATCTGTTTTATTTTTGGCAATTCTATCAGTGTTCATAGGCCCAGCCCCCTGCAAATGATTAAGAATAGTTTACAGCGCACCATTATTACCCTTTACACACAAAAAGGCAACCCCAGACAAGTTAGTCAGTAAATCATGGAGTGCAATCAGCACCCCTCTTACAAGTTTTGTAAAACAGTAACACCTTCAAGAATTTATGCTCTAAAGAAAATAACCATAAATTTTGAGAACAAAGAGCAGCATTAGAACAGTTTTACTGTTCACAGGGCTCATGAGGATGAAATCATAGTCCCATCATACAAGACACTAATACAATAAGCTTTGCATGGTATGATGGAAAGGCCTCCAGCAGGGGACCTCAAAGGGCCTGATACACCCTGTCACAGCCCCTTAGTCATGTCTTTTCTAAACTCAACAGTGCCAAGTTTTTTAATCTCTCTTCACATGGAAGCTGTTCCATATCCTTGATCATTTTTGTTGCCCTTCTCTGTACTTTTTCCATTTCTAATGTATCTTCTGAGATGGGAGACCAGAACTGCATGTGGTATCCAAGGTGTGAGCAGATTTATATAGTGGCATTATGATATTTACTGTCTTATTATCTATCCCTTTTCCTAAGGATCCTAACATTGTTAGCTTTTTTGACTGCTGCTTCACATTGAGCAGATGTTTTCAGATAACTATTCATGATGACTTCAAGATCTTTTTCTTGAGTGCTAACAGCTAATTTAGACCCGTAATTTATTTTGTTGAAGCTAATGCCTCAAACTTTTCTAATCCTGTAGTAATCCTATCTTTTTTTTTTATTAACCAATCACATTGTATTCTTCTCTAAATACAATCTAGTTCATTAATAAGTGAACAAAATCACTACTGGAGGCATCAGGGTTTTGGGGAGGAAAAATATTCATTTTCATATGCTATCCCAAATTAGGTATTCTAGCAAAAGTTACAGAAAGAATTTATAATATACTAGGAGAAAACATTACAATGGATTTTTTGTTGGGAATTAAAAGCCACAAATTACCAGTTATTAAAAAGGCACTTGGATTCAATTTAGATCACACTCTTGTGTAAAAACATGCATCAAAAGGAGATGAAGATTCTTAACTTCCAGTTATTAAAGAATGGTTTAAAGAACCCTCATACTTACGTCATGGAGGACAAAGTCCCTTCAAAATCATCAAGACATCAACGGAAGGCAATGCTGTGGTGCGACACCAACCACCACTAGCTGCTAAAAGCAGAACGGTGCTGGAATTTAATTGATTGCACCTATTTTATTTGTAACTTCTCATTTTTACTGGCATGTTACAAGTTTTATTAAACAAAGCCTGAATTAGAGCATTATTGTCATTCAACTCTAACTAAACTTCTAACTGAAAATCTGAATATTTGTATATTTGTGCCACCGAAAGTCTCAAACAATGATCAAAGTCTTCACATTCCTTGATCATTTTGACCCAGGGACAACTGTCTCCTATTAGTTGGTAAATCAGAAGGTGAAAAACGTAATTATGCTGAAATGCTCCATAAAAATCCTTGTAACTGCAAGAAAATCCCCCCCAATCCCTTCCTAGGTTTAATATTTAGACATTTGAGTCCAGGGATTCCTTCATTCAGACTTGCATGAAGTGAAGTTATCCAAGAGCCTTACAGAGCTCCTTTGGTCAGCAGCTCTTGAAACCCACAGGATGGTGCCTGCAACAACATACAGAAGTACTATGCTCTCATCTTGCCACCTACTCTCCCCAGCATTTTGCTTTCAGAGATAAACTGAAGCAGCCACGAGAATATAGATTGTACAGTTTGTTGACCTCATTTATCTGGGGGCTGGGAAAGCTGCAGTTCAGGTTTCTGTGATTTAACTATCCTGGTCCTCCAACAATGTTGTCAAACTCCAACAAAAAAGGAAGGTTCAGAACATTAGGTTCTGCTTTGTTTACTTACACAACTTTTTTTTTTTAAATGTTTTTTTTTTAAAACTCAAGATTATCTTTAATCATGAAAGTATTAACAGGCCCCCAACAATTGATTTTCAGTTCGTCTTTAAACATTCTCCACATTTAAGTCTTAAACAGTTTCATACATTTCCTAAACTTTAAAGAACTATGCAGCTTAAGAGGCAAAACAGATTAATTATTAGATTGTAAGCACTGAGGCAGGAACTCTCTTACTATATGAATGCACAGCTTCTAACAATGGGACTTTCTTCTCAACTGGGGCTTCTGGTACTGCTGCAGATATAGCCAAAACAGAATTACAGAATGTGCATTTAAATGTGGTATTGCACCCAAGATACAAAACTTTCTCTTTATCCAACAGAAATTAAACTTTTCAGAGACAATAGGCAAATTGCAAGTTTCTTTTCTTCGTGTAATTAGATCCAGAGATGCGTGACAATGAGTACTTCAGCCTGTTTGCAGCTCAGGGGCGGAACCAGACCTGTCAGCCACTGGAAGCAGGAGAATGTCCCACACTCCAAAGCTCCCTCCAGTTGCCATCTAGCACCTCTCTTCTCCACAATAAAAGGCTGAACATTGCAAACAGCTTAGATTCATCAGCAGTCAACTAGTCACTTGTTTTACTTGGCTACTGAGTAAGAAGTCTGAAAATGTATCCAGAGTAACAATTCTTCATATAAGGACTTTCTACTTTGCTGATACAGAAAGATTTTGCATTCCTAGGAAAGGAGACTATAAAATTCAGTGAGTAACAGACTTCTTTCAGCCTATGCATAGTCTCTAATTTCCAATAAAGTTTAGAAGTCAAATTTAATTACAAGAAAGCATTTAAACACTGCCCATAAATTCAGAAGTCAAGCTATTCATTAAACATTACCAAGTCTGCAGAGATACCGTATGCTTAGAAACTAGAACAGGTTAATCTAGATAGAGTAGAAGTTTATAATCTTAATTTACTTTGTCACTGTCATAACATTAGTGTTAATAGAATTCCCCTTTGTTAACTAAAATAAAAGTTTCACAGTAACGGTTTCCAAGAAATCATGGTCAATGTGAACATAAGACACTTCAATCAATTTAAACACCTTCAGTTGAAAACATATTGGTTTTACCTTCAGATAAGTGTACAACAGGTTGCCATCTGAAGTTACTATTTATTGCACATATAGCAAGAAAATGTTATCATCGCTATTAGTCAAATCAGAACACAGAAGAGCACACACAGCACTGAGCAGTCTAGTATGAAATGTAACTTTCACTCATCTGTTGGGCTTGCCTTGTTTCAAAACAGATATAGTTAAAGCAGAACCACCAGCTAGACCCAGTCTACACAAATTTTGTCAGCATAACCCATGTATGTTAGCACGCGGGGAGGGGGGGGAAAAAGCATACCCACATTTGTAACAAGCCTAGCCATGCAAGCAAAAGATCTCGTGTAGATGCAGTTATGCTGGAAAAGAGAGTTATTTTGCCGGAATAGCTGATTTTGTTCAGAGAGCTAGTATAAGCTACCCTCTTGCCAGTATAAACTCCATCTCCACTGGGAGATTTTTTCCAGTATAGCTATATGGGCAATCTCTTCCTTGTGTAGACAGTTATACTGATAAGAGTGCTTATACTGGCATAGCTTATTCAATCCAATTATGGAAATAAGCTATACTAATATAAGCACCATCATATAGGAATAAATGTGTGAATTAAAAAAACAAACAAACATGTAATGTCTCTACAACAATATCAGGGTAAGAAAAAATAATAATCACACCTTAACCAAAAATGTTAATTTGTACAAAAAACGGTTTACCTTGTTTTCTGATCTCCAAGGTCTGGTATACACTTCAAATTTAGACTGACATGGCTATTGCATTCATGGGCATGAAAAATCCACACATCCTGAATGCCATAGCTATTCCAATCCAACCCCCATTGTAGACGCAGCTAGGCCAACAGAAGAATGCTTCTGTCGACCTAGCTACCATTGCTCGGGGAGGTGGTGTTCCTACAGTGACTGAAAAACCCTTTACAATTTAAAGGACAGCTGCTTCTACACTATGAGGTTATACTGGCATAGTTATGGCACCATAACTATGCTGCTGTAGTCCCACGGCATAGAAACGACCTAAACTACAAATCGCATTTACACCCACTGCATTAAGTTGTTTTAATTCACATAATTGGCGGTTTACCTCATATTAGCATCCTAGAATAAACAGGGCAACGTGTAGTTTTCACACATTAGCAGGTCAAAAACTGTAGGATGCCGCTAGCATTTATCTAAATCTGCTAATATATATAAAAATTACAAGCTGCCTTGTCCACACTAGGATTTTACCAGGTATTCATTATCATGAGATATATCTTTTTCCTCGTGAAAAGAAAAGTCACGGGTTAACGTACACTAGATGACTTTGGCAATCAATTAACTCAAGGAAAGTACACTATCTAGTGTAGACAAGTCCCAAGCTTAGCACACTTCTAATGACATGTTAGGGAAATAATGTAACTACTTCTAGTTAATGACATTTTGTATACTGTTCTACAGCACTATAGATTTAGTGCAGTGGATTTGTCAAGTTAATTTCTGGGGAAAATAGTAATAAGTAGTGTAAAATTTTGGTAAAGTGGGTTAAAAAACCCCAACTTAATAGCCTTGTTTTCTGAATTCTTTTTTTCATCCTGCTCTTCAAAACACCCCCCCAAAAAATCAAGACCTCCCTCTGCCTATCATTACTGATCTCACATCAAGAGGGAAAACCTAGAGCACAGCCTTTCAGTGGGTTGACCAATCAGTAAGCAGCCAACAGTTGCCTCCTGGGGATGAAGAATCTACAGTCACAGTCTCTTGCATCATCAAACATTCTGGCCTCCAAAGGGTGTCAAAAGAAAATTAAATGAGTAGCTAATACAAAGACTTGAGCACAGATGTTGTACTCAGAGCTGCTTGCCCCACATAGGTGGTGGGCAACTATATTGTACATTAGCTATACAGCCCAAATATTTGAGAATCCATATTTCACACAAACTAACAGGCAACAAACCCTCATTGGCAGACGCGTTTTGGTAGCTCCCTGATGACTTAATTGTCACATACAAAGGTGGGTGATGCACACAGAAATGTGTGATCAAGGACAAGCTATAAGTACAGTTTCAGACCCTCTTGAAAATGTGGCCCAAACATTCCAGTTTCACTTCAAGTGTAACCCCAAGCATAGCTTATTTCACTAGTTTTTCCTCAGAGATCGCCAGGTCAGGGGGAAACCATTGCAAAGTCCGCTTTGGAGAGAAACGTCACAGCTTTCCAACCAGCTGTAGATCATAAGGCACTACAATCCATAAAACCTACGAACAGAGAGGGAGATATCTGAACTCTAAGGTTGCAAACCATTCTGGCAGAAGGTAAAGATGGCCAACAAACTAGAAAACCCCTTCATGCCCTGCTTCAGTTCACTTCAATCCAGAGCTCAGATGCTAGAAGACTAATAAAGCCTGCAGAATCTTGGTTTGGTAAGATTCTATGTTTTCAAACAAAGCTTAGCACAATGGGGTCCAGATTCAGGCTTCTAGGCATTACCAGAATACAAATGAAGGGTATCTACAACTAAGTATCAGCATATTGAGGACACTGCAGCCCAGAAAATCATATTTCTCTCACACATACATTGAACAAAAGAGAATGCTGCGGAATCCAACACTACCCTCAAAACTTTTGGGAGATAAGCAGCAAACCCAGTTAAGTGTTGCTCTGTTCTCTCCTACACGACCCAACAGGAGAATTAAGAGGACCTTGTGGTCAATGGTATAGAGAATCGCTGGCAGGCACAGTACAATCAGCATGAACCCCTCTACTTCACTAGAAGTTCAATCAACAATGATATTACACTGTATTCTATACCAAAGTCTGAACACAAACTGACAAAGATTAAGAAAAATCTGAGGTTGCTGAGTTGACCAAATACCACCTTCTCAATAACTTTATGTAAAATCTACAGGGAGGTTAGAGACCATAGTAATTGTGAGGTTATTAAATTCCCAAGATGTTTGTTTCAGCAATAGCTTAACCACTGTACATTGCCCTTGTGAACGGATGTATTAACAGTTCACATCACCAATGGATTGATCTCTATTCTCATTTTAGCTATGAAAGTCATAGGTTCAACCTACCAATGTTTCCCTAAAGTTCGCAAATACACCAAAAGCCCCTGTAAGTGCAACTGGGTAAAATCAAACCAATGGATTTTACTTCTCACTGAAGTCAAAACAGCCCATATCTGTTTGAACTTAACCTGTTAAATCGGACAATGCCTTACCAGTAGAACAGGTTTGAAAAACACTTATTTCTTCCCTCCTCCCACCCCCCGCTCACCCAATCTGTTGTTACAGCCTTACAGAATTCATGCGTTTAGTAGTCTACACGCATTTGTTTGTCCTCTGACTCAGGACGGGGGGGGGGGGGAGGGATTCTACTCCCTTAAAAAGAGATAATTTGAAATAACTTGAGTTTTGTAAAGCTACTAAAAAAATCCACCTCCAAATCTTCACTCACTAGAAAAACAGCCAGCATAGACTAAAGCTGAAGTTTTCAGTATTGAGTACCTACAGTTAAACACTCAAATAAAAAAGAGCCTTATTTTCAGAGGTACTGTGCACACAGATCCCACTGAACAATAAAAAAAAAAATTGACCTAAATAAAGCCCTTTGAGTTTACTTGGGAAACTAATAATCAGTTTCTAGACGATAAATATTACTTCACCTTCACTTTTGCAAGCGTTAGATGTGCATTACTGCAGTTATTTAAGATTTCTCATTAAGATACCCATTCATTAACTACAAAAGTAAATGGCACCACAGGACAACATTTGAAGTATCAGTTCAATGTACATAATCTGCTTTGAGGGAATAACCTGCAATACTGCAGTCAGATTTCAATTACAATTCTAATGCATTATAAACTCAAAGCACCGTCACAAAATGTGAAATACTATTTTGATCACAACAATGCCATGAAATTTTTCAAATTTTACCATGAAATTCTTAACCTTAATTATGCCACCCAACTCTGTAAGCCAAAGTGCACTGCAGGCCTTCCACTATTATTTAAGCAACAACTGTGCTTTACATGGACCAGCAGGAAACCATCATTCATTTTAGACCTACAGATTGTTTAATGACAAGTACAGTATGCCCTCTCTTATTCTTGCAGACACTAACACTTATTGTGAGCCCCATAGGCCATTTGTAGCCACTGATTTCTTGTGGTCTATGATACCACGCAGATACCAAGCATTGCAAAATTTAAAAACTCTCCTTGTAAAGACTGTAGGTTACAACTCCTGTGGGTCAAAACACCATTTTCACTGCCCTGCCCCAGAAGTAGAATAATTGTAAAACCACCACAACCATTGTGTCTATTTATAAGGAACGCCTTTTTCATGGCAGGACAACATCACAGGTTGATTCTCTCTCCTCTACAGCGCTAAGGAGCACTGCAAAGATACCGATACACCTGTCAGCCTTCCACAGAAAGGAAAGAGCTACCAACACAAAGCACACTCAGAACTTGTGCTCCTTTTTCCCCCAGGGCCATGACCGCATTCCATCCCCTGACACACACAAGGTACACATTTTGGGCTGGTCTATGCTTAAAACTATGGCACTATGTGAAAAATCCACATCCCAAGTGTCATGGCTATGCTGGCTGAACCCCCAGTGCAGATGCCGCTACACTGACTGATGAATACTTGCAATGGTGAAATCTTCATTTTTCATGTGACATTTGGGTATTAAACAGGAGCAACTGCTCTTCAATTAAGCTAATCTTGAAGAACAGCATGAAAGGCCTAAATTATTATGGCTGGGTATCAAGGTCAGTGGTGGTCTCAAAAAGTCTCAAATGCACAAATCTCAGTGTGGAACCCTGGCACTCGTGTAATTCAATGGCATATTTGATTTTGAAAATCTTTTAAAAATAGATTTTCTATATTTGTGATGAGCACAAATCTTTTTTTTAATCTTGCTGCTTAACTCCTGACAACGTTTATATTTTACTTCAAATGGACTCAAGTTCCAAAAATAATTTTTAATTGCTTGTTGCCAATCACTTCATTCACCTTCAGGGAAGGAAACTGATTACCAGTTATCTATGTGCGAATGTATCCAACACTAATTTCACTATTGATCAGCAACTTTCACATTTACTAGTTAGAATGAGAAATGAGCACCTCATGAAGTGAACACTAGACTAGAAGCTGTGCCAGTTTTACATACAACGATATAACTACATGCCATGCCCACTGGTATTCTAGAAAGTTAAGAGATTCTAGCAAGCCAAGCCACCCTATCCTACTATTCACAAAGTCAGCCCACAGCCCTCGTAAAGAGCCAATGATGATAGATTCCACCCTCTAGCCCACTTCTAATTAGCAATACTCAACTCCAGGTTTCAGACAGTTTTTACTGTTTTCTAATAGGCTTAACAAGAACCTTAATGTTGTCATCCCTTCCCTTCCCTTCTAACTTTGAGGATAGTTTAACTAAGGGGTCGGCAACCTTTCAGAAGTGGTGTGCCAAGTCTTCATTTATTCACTCTAATTTAAGATTTCACGTGCCAGTAATATCTTTTAACGTTTTTAGAAGGTCTCTTTCTATAAGTCTATAATATATAACTAAACTATTGTTGTATGTAAAGTAAATAAGGTTTTTAAAATGTTTAAGAAGTTTCATTTAAAATTAAATTAAAATGCAGAGCCCCCCAGAGCGGTGGCCAGGACCCTGTCAGTGTATGTGCCACTGAAAATCAGCTCGCGTGCCATTGGTTGCCTACCCCGGGCTTAACTTCAGTCAATTAATGGAAATGTGCCCATTCTCAAACTTCAATAAATGTTGTTTTCATGTAGTTACTCCATAATGATATTCAAAACCACCAAGAAAGTCCCCAGAAAAGCACAGAAGACGCTAGTTTTTACCCAACCTGAGGAAGCAGCACTGGGGAAGAATGAGGATGGAATAGATACAGGAAAGAAAACAGATGGAGTAGAGGTTCCCAATTCATGATCTGCAGAGAGCTGGCTGCTAACATGTTGCTGACCCTTTGTTCTATCTGATAAAAATTGAAAAGATGGGGAAGATGATGATGAAGTGAAGAGCGAAAATGGATAATGTGAGTAACTGTTTGAAGGGACAAAACACAGACTCTAAAGACAACTTTAAAATACATGGGAAAGTAAGAATGAAGTTGGATAAGCAAAGGTACAATTAGGCTTGTACAGCCCCTTCATATACAAATAGGAATATTTTAGTGTATTAATTTGCCAGTGTCACAAACACAAATATTACATGTAGACATAAGCTAACTTCGTGTACAGCATAGAATCTCACTAATTCACAATAGTGATTGAGAAGCCTATTGAAACTAGCAAGTAAAGAAAAGAGCAAAATGATCTATCTAAAAGTATATTTGATAAATAGTTCAACTTGGTTATGTTCCTTTCTCGTGTATTATATATGTAATACACTTGGAGGTATGAAGTCAATTTGAGAACTTTTGACACTATCTAACAGCTTTGTTGATAAGTAGGTAAAAGCCACCATTTCCAGTGTGCCAATTAGCAAGGTTCTGCATATACTGTATATACACACTCAGTATTTGAACTAAATGTTGGATGGAAGGGATTTCCTGCATTCTGATGGGGTTCATCCCTCTGTAAAGAATCTGACACTCCATACCATAGATGATGTATTCTTAGCAACAAGACCCTTCTAAAATCCAATTGTTTGCCTTTGTAGTATAGTATCCTATTATTTGATGACAGGTACTTTCTAAAAGCATTCTTGGGGAGATTAACCCTGAAGCCTCCCTACTGGCCTTCATTCCTCCCCCACTTCAAAACTACTCAGTTCAAACACTGGATGAAAATGAAGGTGGTAGACATGAGGGGGGAGTTGGTGATTTTTAAACGTAAAGATGCCAAAAACTAATGCAGTCCCTTCAGTGGTACTCCAATGGTAGAATTTGGATCCTGGCTGTAAGCCATCAAGTACCAGTCTGGCTGATTGATTTGTGCCATAAGGCAAAATTTGAAATATCAATCATTATGCTCAGTTTAAACAGACAGAATGATCCAACATACCCTAACTCACAGAAACAGTTTACTTACCTACGTGTAGCCGAGTTATGTTATTCATCTAGTGGGATCTCACTTTACTGCATCAGTCTAGCCTTTTCAAGCTGAGATACGTTTTCCTTTCATTCTATGGCTATCCATAAAGGAGACCAATTGTTATACAGAACTGCCCATTCAATAACTTATTTAGACTAAGTATAATTTATGTCTATCCTTGGAGCTTATAAAAATATGAAGTTATTTAATGAAGCAAATGTTTGCTCTCACAAAGTCAGATAGTGGAACTACTATAAACCTAGAGTTCTACCACCTGTTAGAGTTAGCTGATCCTCCAAGGCGTCCAGAAAAGATCACAGATGCTCCAGAGCTGCAAGTTGCATTGTTGGTTTTAGGGGCAGGAAGACATGTTTTATCAACATATTCCCCTTAAACCACACAGCACACTTCTTTTTTTAAATAAGTTATGTTGAGAAATCCACTTGCCCAGGCACAAGTGGTAAAACACATGCTTTTTTCCTTGTAAGTGAAGTGGGCCTAAACTGCTCCTGCAGAATTTAAATAGTTTCTAGCTGCAAAGGTAACTATCCAGACGTTAAATTTGTTAGTCTCTAAGGTGCCACAAGGACTCCTCGTTGTTTTTGCTGATACAGACTAACACGGCTACCACTCTGAAACTTATCCAGATGTTAACTGTCTCGGTTTTTAATTTGCCTTCTTACCAATCTAGCGCTGCTCACCATAGTATCTAGGCACTGATGTCACCTTCCTCAGTCTGGAGACAAACAGCTCCAGTGCATCTACTGCTTGCTGCTTTCCCTAAGCAGAGGCAGAGCAAAGTTAACAAAACACCAGTCAGATTCTCAGCTGCTATTCAGAATGCTGTGGGCAACAGTGAAACTAACAATATTCATGCCAGTCTTGCTTAGCTGCTATGTGAAGAAGCTGCAAGCACCTAAAGTAGGCACTGGGAGTTGTTCAAAGAGAAGATTTCCAAAAAAAGAATGATAGTGCAGCAGAGATGCACCAGTCCCAACAGGTCAGGAGTTTCAGGTCCTACCAGTTGTTGTTCTTGCACCAATGAAGTACCCCCTACATTTTGGTGCACAACGCCTACTCTTTTTGTGAAAAGCTGTGGCTTCTCAGAATTCTACTGGCCTCTGACTAGTATGTTATTCCCAAAGGCTAGCTGAAGTCTAGTAACTTTTTCCTGCTTTGCCCAGACACTACCAATTGTTTAAAAATAAAACAAAAACAAACCTTTCAAATTAATGCAAAAATATTTTAATACTGAGGGGGGAAAATTATAAATGTTATCAGATTTAAACCTACATCTATCCACAAAATGAAAATTTTCATTTTACTTTTACAATCTTTGCTGTTTAAAAATTGTTTTAATACAAACAGTTTTCCTTTTTCTATTTGAATCTACAGTGAAATAATGATGCTGAATGACAAAATGTCTATGGTAACAAATGTCAGCAGTAAGAGAATTATGACTTAATTGAGAGATCAAATAGAAAGATAAACCTGACTGAAGAAAACTATTAAAATAGAAACAGCAGTAGAACAAGATAGATCTGAAGATCTGTATGAGGGATTTTTTATTATTATTATTATTTGTTTTAGGTTGAAAGTACCTCTTAAAATATGACTTGCACATTGTGACAAACAGAAATTTATAGTTATCCAACACTGCCACTACAGCCAGATTTTTTCCTTGCTCTTTGTTGGATAACCTTTTGGAACATTTTGTTATAACGTGAAGTGTTAAAAGCTAAAAGTTTGGATGGCTGTTAGGAGCGAGGATCCCACTTGGGAAGCCACATAAACAGATCTACACCAACATAACTTTCTTGGCCTTCATGAGTCTTCTTGAAATCAAGTGGTAAGCGAACCTTAGTAACACACAGGAGAGTAGATACGTGAAAATTCACTCACTTTGGCTGGCTAAAAGCAGTCCCAGTTAACCACTGCATAGTGTGTACTGCCATAGGAAGACTCCCATGTTGGTCCAGACCAGTAAGCCACAGTCCTGTATCCTTGTCGGACGATGGCCAATACAAGATGCTTCAATGAAGTTGTAAATCATCTCATAAGGGACAATTAAGCAATAACCCACCCAGAGAGGAAATGTCTTCCAAACCCCAGGCAGTTAGTGTCTGATTTATACCCTGAAGGATGAGGATTTGTGAGGAGGGGCCTCTAGGTATACAGCAATATAAATACAAAACTAAGTTTGATTATAAAGCATCTTTCAGCTAGGCTGCTCCTGTGCAATGATGGTTAAATCCAAACTTTTTGACAGTGTACACAACTATATCATCCACAACTTGAGTTAAGAAAAGCACTTCACAGACATTATACAGGTGGGTTGCATCAGTTACCAGGAGTGACACAAATTCCAGACACAATGACAAGAGGGAAATGCTTCATAATCAGATTATCTGAAACACTCAAATTTTGGTAGCCACCCTAACCCAAAGTTTGAAAACCCTACAAAAATGTTAATAGCTTGATACGTGCTTTGGCCAAAGACTTCTAAATTCTAACTAATTTTTAAAGAAAGCTGAGCTTTTGTGAATTTATAGTTCTTATCTTGGCAGTCTAATATCAGAAATACCAGCATCATAGGTTGGGTCAAACAGCAGGGCCAGTTGGCACCAGTCACCTCTAAGTCAGAGAAAGGTATAGCCATTGTTTTACGTTACATTACATCCTTCCCATACTAATGTTGGCACATAGGACAGAAATGAGTCTCTTTCCATTCTTCTCTGTCATTTGCTGCTGCTTCCATCTGCTCTAATGTGTTGACAGAACAATCTATCTTCTCCCTGATAGGAGTTCTTCTTAACTGTTTCTCTTGGGCACCCTTGTTTCTTCACAGCAGTTGGCTTCCACCTGACAGCTTCATGTGAGAGTCTGTATGTTGGCATCCGGTGTACGTCCCAAATACATCCAGCACTTCCTTGTGATTTTGGTGGAAACAAGCTTACTGGTTGGTGATTTCTCTGTTCTCTCCACAGGTACTGAAGTCTTTCCAACCAATGTAGGAACTTAGTTTCAAAGCTTCTAGTTTTCTGTCTCTCTCTTTGGCAGATCTCCAGCTTTCGCAGCCATATGTTAGCACTGAGATTAGATGGAATTGCAAACTCTCCGTTTTGTTCTGATGCTCTCTTCCCCTCCTCCCCTCTCCCCAATATATTAAGTTTAGTAAATGCTGTGGATGCCTTTCCTATCTTTGATGTCACTTCCTTCTTAAGATCTGTTGACCAATATGTTGCTCCCCAGGTAGATGAACTGTTCTACTTTCTTGATATTTTTGCCTTCTAATGTTATGTTACTGCTTGATGTCTGAGTTTCAAAAGATGTTTCTTTTAGCATAACAAATTTTGAGCCTGGTTGACCTGCAGTTTTTGCCAGCTTGTCTGTCTTTGGCTGTAACTTTTCGGGGGTGTCACTCAGTAGCACCATATCATCAGCAAAGTCTAGGTCTTCTGGGCATTTGCCATATGCCCATGATATACCAGTGTTTGTGCTGCTAATACACTTAGGCTTGGGCTACACTACCAATTTATTTCAGTAAATCCACACCCCTTTGCGACATAACTATACCGACCTAACCCCCAGTGTAGGCAGTGGCATGTCGACATAGCTACTGCAGCTTGGGGAGGTGGAATACCTATGCCAACATGAGAAGCTCTCCCATCGGCAGAAGCAGCGTCTTCACTAAGTGCTGCAACTATGCTGTTGCAGCGCCTCAAGTGTAGACAAGCCCATAGACTCAGACTTTAAGGCCAGAAGGCACTATCATGATCACCTAGTCTGACCACCTGCACATTGCAGGCCACAAAACCTCACCCACCCGCTCCTGTACTAGACCCATAACCTTGGCTGAGTTACTCAAGTCCTCAAATCGTGATATAAAGACTCTGAGTTACAGAGACTCCACCATTTATTCTACTTAAGCCAGCAAGTGACTGATGCCCCGTGGTGCAGAGGAAGGCGAAAACCCCAGAGGATCTCTGCCAATGTGACCTGTAGAAAAATTCCATCCAAACCCAAATATGGTGATCAGTTAGAGCCTGTGCACGTGGGCAAGACCCATCACCTAGACACCTCGGAAACAATTCACTGTAGATTCAGAGCCCTCCCCATCTAGTGTCCCATCTCTGGCCACTGGAGATATTTGCTACTAGTAGTCGCAGATGGGCCATATGCCATTGTTGGCAACTTCATTATACCATCCTCTCCATAATCTTAGCAAGCTCAGTCTTGAAACAAGTTAGGTTTTTTGCCCCCACTGCTCCTCTTGGGAGGATGTTCCAGAACTTCCCTCCTCTGCTGGTTAGAAACCAGCATCTAATTTCAAGCCTAAACTTGTGAGGGCCAGTTTATATCCATTTGTTCTTGTGTCAGCATTAGTCCCTAGCTTTCATCTTCCCACTCCCTCCCTCCTGTTTATCACTCTCATGTATTTACAGAGAGCAATCATATCTCCCCTCAGCCTTCATTTGGTTAGGCTAAACAAGCCAAGCTCCTTAAGTCTCCACTCATAAGGCAGATTCTCCATTCCGCTGATCATCATAGAAGCCCTTCTCTGCACCTGTTCCACTGAATTCACTTCATTATACAGTCTATGGAAATGCCAAATAACAAAGGTAAAATGCAGTCGTGTTGCACACCAGTGTCCACACTGAACCACTCTATTGTCTGGTGGTTTGCCCTTACAGAGCACTTTGCTTCTCTGTACCTGGCCTTCATGATATTGACAACTTTAGCTGGGATTTCATCAGACTGAAGACTATTCCAGAGTGTGGACTGGCCATCGCTTTCTGTGAAAACTACTACAAAGCAGTTTAGGAGAAGTGTCTCACATTTAATAGATGCTAGCCTACTGAGATTAATTATTCTCAATTCATTACAATATAGCAAGTTACAGCACCTATTGGATTGGATTTTGAGAGTTAAAATATACTTTGCCAACTTTATCACAACCAGGTTGTCCTTTCAGAGGCAGCATTACTCGAAATGTGGGACACAACACTTCGGGAAAGCAAACCACCAACTGGGATGTGTGGAAGTATTGTGTAAGATGGGTAGGCCTTTAACACATGGCATGGGTGTACATTTTATTTATTTTCCTGAAGGGGGATTATATAGCAAGAGTTTGGGAAACACTCTGCATGTGGAAACAATTCAGGGTTCACAGCGGACAAGTAACCCATCACAAGATCCAAGTGCAATGGTTTGGCAAAAAGGGCTATTGTGATCTTTGGATATCTAAACAGGAGCAGGAGTAATGACCAGGCTTAGGGAGGTGATGTTACCTCCGTGTACAACATTTGTGAAATCGGTAATGGAACACTGCATCCAGTTGTGGTGTCCGTATTTTTAAAAGGATGCTGAAAAGTTGGGGAGGTTGCAGGAAAGAGTCAAAAAAATGATTCACAAGCTAGAGTCAGTGCCTTACAGTGAGATTTAAAAAGCTCAATCTGTTTATCTTATCAAAAAGATGGATTATGGTGCATAAGTACCTTCACGGGAAAAAAATACCAGTTACTAAAGGGTCTTTAATCTAGCAGAGAAAGACATACCAACAAATGGCCGGAAGTGGAAGCCAAACAAATTCAAATTAGAAATTAGGCAAGAATTTTCAACAGAGAGCGTGATTAATCATTGGCACAAACTATCAAGGGAAGCAGTGTCTTCAGATCAAAAGTTCTGGAGCACAAGTTACGCATCTCAAGACAGGGGCAGCTGCGTGAAATTTAAAGGCCTGTGATATACAGGAGGTCAGACTAGATGATCTAATGGCACCTTCTGACATTAAACGCTATCATTGGAAGCCTCACTTCCAATGACCTGAGATACTTTGGGGTTTGGACTGCCCTAATCTGATGACAGTTTGTGAACAAAATTGTGAAAAAATAGATGGCACTGTCACAGCCAAAGTTCTCAACACTGGGCTTAAGAGAAATGTTGAACACATGCTGAGTACCCTGAAGCCTATTTCTGTAGGCTTGAACAAAATGCAGGGAAATAGCTGTTTTATTGCTGACGTTGCTGAAATTTGGAAGGAACTGAGTGAGATCTTAAAAAGAGAAATATGCAATGACAAAGTTAAATTACAAGCATTAAAAAAAAAACGAACAGCACAAGCACTATCTCCAGCTCATTTTCTTGTAAATATTCTCAATATTCGGTACCAGGGTCAAACCTTAACTGCTGAAGAGGAGGAGTTGGTTAGGACATGGACATCCAGCAATCATCCCTCCATAATGCCAACTATAATAAACTTCAGAGCTAAGAGTGAACAGTTCAAGAAATATATGTTTGCAGATGATGTTTTAAAGAAAGTCACACCAGTGAACTGGTGGAAGTCACTTAAGCACTTGATTCAGAGACTGTTGAAACGATAATCTCAATTTTAACAGCAGTAGCTTCCTCTGCCGGTGTAGAAAGAACGTTTTCTTCCTTTGGACTAATTCATTCCAAATTGAGAAATCGTTTGGGACCTGAAAAAGCAGGAAAGCTTGTTTTTCTTTTCCAGATTATGACCAAACAGGAAAATGAAGGTGAAGATGACTGAGTTAGCTGCAGAAGCCGATATTTTAAGTTTCTCATGTTGACCTGGCTGACATAGTCTATTTAATTATTTTTTTTAAATATTTCATTTAACTATTTTAGTTAAAATCAATTTTAACAAAAACAAACTTGTTTAAAAAACTTGATTAACTAAATTCAAAAATTCATATGCTTGTTTTCTTAAAATATTATATGTTTGCTGTTGAAGAAAAAAATCCAGAATACATAACGTTGTTGTTTTAGTTAAATAAAACAATTTAAATGTCTGTCTGGTGATGCTCTCCTCCTAATACGCATGGCAAGAAAATCCTCCAAATATTAATGATTAACCTGTTGAACTGGAGATAGTTCACCTCCCAATGACTTCATAAATATCTGCTTCAATTACCTTTGGTAAACGAAATAACCAATCATTCCTTTTCTGATATAGCTGTAAAACTAATCTGAAAAGTTTTCAAAATAAATCACTTTAAAAATGTATAGTGTGTACCTTCTAAAAATGAAACCTACATCTATCTCTGAGTTGTGAAGAATATGTATTAAGATTATAACAAGAATGCACTTTTATGTAGAAATCCATGATTAAATCGAGTCTTCCTGACTAGTGATTTAAATCAAATCCACCCTGATTACACCATGAAAAATGCCTTGCTCCTGTCTAATACGTTAACACACAGAATTATTTTGGCAATACAATGCACTTCAACTTAGTAATCAATTTACTCATAGCTTCAATTATGCCAATCTATGTACTTAAACCAATAAGTGACTCCCACATATTAGGAAACATTATCTGCAGAAGTGAACCATAGCTTTTCTAGATAAAATACTTGAAAGTACAAGAGAACTAACTAACTTCAAGTTGTTCCTTCAGTTGACAAAATGAAAAGAGCATTGTAGAAGAATGATATTTCATTCGAAAGCTGTGCAATCTGGGACACCGGCTGGGTTTACATATTGTTCTAAATAGGTTGAGGTTTATATTTGTACACGGTTAGATTATGTTTTGAGTGCACGCTGTTAGAGAATCTCTCAGAGATCATCTACTGGGCTAGGTCTTTCTTAATTTTAAATTACAGTCATAATTCACCTAAAATGTATAATACATCCACTGCAATGGATATATGTTCTATTGAAGATACAGAAGTGTCACACATTGAATATCTGGATATAAGAATAAGGGTGAAAAATTATTCATGTGTTAGTTAAACTGAGAGGTTTGTCGACAATATAATCATTTGCAAGTCAGCAATTCAATGGTATTCACTTTTAACTAGCTGAAAAAAACTTGCTTTCATACTTAATCAGCTACTGCACAGCAGCATCAGGTGTGTATTAAGGAATAAATGTTTCCCGTCTTAACAGAAACCAAGACAAAGCTATGCTATTTGTGAAGTGTAGACTATTATCCCCAAGTTCATCTGATACTAATGGAAGTTATTGCCACTGAATTACAAGTTTTAACCTTAAAACTTTGGGACATTTTAAGTTACTGTCAGTGACAAGGTTAGAATATGAAAGGATCATAAAGTTATGTGTCAATAGCAGCTCAAACGCATGTCCATGGGGATATCATAAATTCACTTCCTGTCACTCTAGAGAGAGATAAAAATAATGATTTTGAGGTAGTTGAAAGAAATATGGAAGGAACTTTCAGGTGAGAGGGCTTTTAAAACACACACACAGAAAGACTATAATGATGAAAAGTACAAAGATGGGGAACTGCTACTTGCGGTTTCCTTGAAGTAAACTATTCTCTTGCGGCAAATCCACTTTTCAAATTAATCTTCTATAACATTTAAAAATGTATTTGAGAATATCTTCATTAATAAAACTCTCAGAAAACAAATGGGAAGGCTGCATTCAATTATCAAATGCTTCATACCATCATCAAAACAATGCAAATGCACTTTAACATGTTTCATGAATCAAGTTCATTGCAGTACATACATAGGTAGATAACTTTCCAGAGTTTGCACACATCAGTGCAGCTGCTGATCAGAAGCACCTCTGTGGAAAAGCACCATTAGCACTAGTTCAGGTATACACAGCAATGCTACAACTGATTTGGTTATAGTTGGAGGTGGCCTTTTTCAATAAGCAAATATAGTAACTATCGTGTCTGGCAAGGGCTGACAAGTCACTTCAGGAACTGACAATTTTCTGATTTTCCCCTGAAGAGAATTTTCACTATTTTGCATAGTACATAGTTCTGTCTCTGTAGTTCCTTCAGAAAGGTTAGAGAACACTTACTCTCAACCAAACAGCAGCCTCTCTTGTGAAAGAGTAAAAAAGTGTCTGAACTATCAAGTCATTGTTTGCTTCTGTTCCACTCCCTCCTCCCCACAAACTTAGCCCCGGTAACACGGGGGGGGGGAGGGAGAGAGAATTCTAAAACTCTGAGATGACAGGTTTTGTTAA
Organism: Terrapene triunguis; assembly: GCF_002925995.2. Lineage (NCBI taxonomy): Eukaryota > Metazoa > Chordata > Testudines > Emydidae > Terrapene > Terrapene triunguis. The sequence continues at coordinate 3,490,628 of NW_020697707.1, read as the reverse complement.
TGTCTTCAATATCGGTCAATGTTTTCAACCCCATGAGTTCTCACCACTTTTCTCCAGTTTTTTCCCCCTCTTGTTACTATGTATGCTGTGAACTTGACACACAGGTAGAGTATTAATTCAGAAATACGAGTTATATTTTCTTGAGTGAATCTAAGTATGGCAATGTTTCTAAACTGTTGAAAATTAGTACCGTTGCACTACAGTACAAGAGTGTAGTGTATGGATTTCTTCTACCAGACTAGTGGCATCATCTCTAAAAAGCCAGTGGCATTTCACAACAGCTGGGACTGCTTTTGGTGCAAAGCAACTTTCTTTTATCCTCGCTAGTCTACATGAACACAGCAAGTAGAGAGTCTTTAGGCCAGTCAGCCTGACCCTTATTTAATTGCTTAACATTTGCCTTTAAACTAAATTCATAGTAAAACTAGACAGAACTTTTGTTAATAAAAATGCAACACATAACTAGCAGATTCTGGACATTAAACAGTATCTGCCCAGATCTGAACTTATTTGATCAGACTGAAGGGCAGCAAAGCTAGAGAAAACTAGCACAAGACAAAATTGACAGTGTATTTATACCAACACTACTGCATAGCCCTAGATGACATTTAGTGATGTCAAAAACTAGTGAACATTCAAGAGCACCTGGAGGTGGAAGAGCTAAAAGTTAGTCATATATCACCAAGCATTATGTGCTCCAAATTATTAATAAATGCTTCTAAGTATTTCTGTTTCAAACTATGTACCAACTGGGCCACCTGCCCAATATGAAAGAACACCAGAAAATGCTGGCATTCAAATTCCTGCAAGACATCTTGCTCCACTGCATGTTTTTAAGATATTACAGCCTCAAAGACAACAGTTGATGGGAAGCAGATGATTACAGACTTGAATGGTTTTCAAAACACAGGTTCACATCAATTCAACAGGTGACTTCTCCCTAACACCAATAAGCCAGTTGGAGTTTCCATGCAGAGATTTATTTTAATGTATTCCATGGGCGGTTTACTGTAGAGTCCAATTTTCAAAAAGATTCTAATTTTTCAGCCTTGAGTAACCACTACACTGTCCATTTTTTCAGTTAACTAAAATAAAGATTACCTAGTTTAAGGAGTCATTTGGGAACATAATATTGAAGTCCATTAAAGCAGAAATTTAATAATCAAGTATGTTAGTGGAGAAATAATATTTAGTAAGGTTACCTGTTTACAATATAAGTCTATTTCACATTTAGTGGACACAGTTTGGGCAGGTCTACACTACAACGGGGATCAACGCTCGGAGATCGATCCACCGGCGGTCGATTTAGCGGGTCTAGTAAAGACCCACCAAATCGACTGCAGAGCACTCTCCAGTCGACCCCTGTACTCTACCCCCGACAAGAAGAGTAAGGTAAGTCAACAGGAGATTTTTCTCCCGTCGACCCCCCATGATGCAGACCCCACGTAATTCGACCTAAGGTACGTCAACTCCAGCTATGTTATTCACATAGCTGGAGTTGCATAGCGTAGGTCGACTTACCGCGGTAGTGTAGACATAGCCTTAGTCGAATGAGTCTATGAGAATGCAGGATTAAGTTGATCAGAACTAATGATTATAGTACTGTACCTTGAGGTTCTGGTTCAGAGTTTATCTAGTAGTAAAAAACCTTCATACAATGGTGTTTAGTTTTATCTAGATAGGCATTTATAATGTGCTAGCATTCGTATCGAATCTCAATCAGCTTCGAGACAACACAAAATTTAACAAGTATTCATCATTGACTCACATGATCAGATTTGGCTAGATCAGTCCATATGAATAAAAAATATGACAGATTTTTGGTCCGAGAAGGGCTTTGAAAAAATGCAATCTTTATACCAGCACCCAAATTTAAATCAATTAACTTTTCTGCTGTACCTTCTGTAGAGCACTCTTTAAAAAGATTGGTGTCCCTCATCCTATGGGGGTAAATGATCACTGACTTCTTCCAGTTCCACATAGAATGTATTCCCTTACATACACTTTTAATTAATAGGTTTTAGTGGGCAACTAAAGAAATTTAAACAAGACCTTTCTATTAAGTGTACAAGTCATCCATTCCTAGAAAGGAAACTTCTCACCTATGTCTTATGAATTACAAACAAACCTTTACAAGGCACATCACTGGTTAAAACAGCTTTTTATTTAAATCAATCACTGAGGGATCTTATCATATGGAACATATACAACACTTAGCACTAAGAAAGGTTGTACTTAAGTCCTCAAAGTACATGGAACTGCCATTAATAATCTGAACTTTAGATTGTTTTATAGTGTAGAACGAACATTGGAAGTGACCCATCTGATTTACAAGTTGTAGTATACATTGCACCTTGAGGTATACATGCCTATAAATTTGAAGAGTTTTTCTTATAAGGATATTTGTTTTTCTAAGAAAAACAAAGTAGGACAGTTTGGCAATAATAAAGCTGGAGAACATCAAAGTTAAAAGTTTTTAAAGGAAAATTCCAGAGCACAATGTGATAATTAAGCAGAATCTATAAAGATTGGATTTGATCTATTGGTAACCAGAAACCTGAGTGCAGAAAAACAGTTAACTTTAATCCAGGGTTAGTGTATGTTAAATTAGAAGTATTTAATTTTTCCAAAGTGAGTTCCACTTGCACTAGTAAAAGGGCATTCAAATAGTAATATGGTGTAAGTATCAAGACCTTTAACCATGATAGTATCAAGTTCATGAAACACTACATTTCTTCACAGGCCAGTCTGAGGTGACACTAATCACTTGTGGACTAAAAGACATTGCAGTGTTACTATTAAATTTGCACCTTGCTTAGAAGACACAACATTACAGTTAAAAACAACCAAACTAAACTGTGTAACGTCAGGCCATGAGAAAATATTGGCAAAAACAGATCCATTATTTTACCAATTGGTACCACTTCAGGTGATCCTTTTCACAAGCCTGAAAACCTATGAGCTAGTCCAGATTCCTACACACACATACACACACCTCATTCCCACACAAACACACACACACACCACTAAGAGCCATCACCCAGTTTAACCCCACTTCTCTCGATGGCCCCAGGGACAGACATTTTTCAAATGATGGGTTTTTCTTAGCAATGTAAACCAACCCCTGATTGGGGGGGGGGCTCAGAAGGAGACTCCGCCAGCCCCCACCCCACATCCCACTCACCGTACCCAGACACCCGAGACACTGCACAACAGAGGAGTCTCTGCCAAGCTGGTGGGGCAGAGGGAGCTCAGCCGGCTGGGGCCGGGCACGACCAGGACAGGCCAGCGGGCTCCCCCACATGCCAGGCGGCTCTGCACACTGGGAGAAGGGGGGCTGCAGAGAGGAGAGCCCTGGCCATACAAAGCCGGGGGAGGAGGGACGGACAGACGGACACACGGGGATGGGGGGGGGAATAGAAGCACAGACAGACACCCCCGCACCACAGCCGGGGGGACTGACGGACGGACGGACGGGGGCGGGCTGGGGGAGGCAGGCGCACGGACAGACAGACAGACAGGCACAGCGGGGACGGACGCATGGACGCACACACGGGGGAGGGGAGCGGACAGACAGGCACAGCGGGGGGGGGGGGGGG
>NW_020697707.1:3456369-3486629 GCF_002925995.2 Terrapene triunguis | reverse complement strand
TATCAACACCCTCAATGCAATACAAAAAGCTCCCGGACAACCCACTAACACACACACACACCCCTCCCACACACAGGAAGGACACCCCCCATATTAGACAGCCAGACACCCCCAACCCTCCACCCTAGCACTAAAGACTCCTTGACAACCCACCAACACACCCCAACAATCTCCTCAGAGACAGGGCTAAACACCCCGAAGTGCCAGCTCACCATAACACCCAGGCATGCGCGAACACCACCACAAGCAAAAGGCTCCAGAAATATCTGCTGGTGCCCACTCCAAAACACACAGCACCAATCCCCCACACGCTGCTAAAGGCACCAGAAAAACATCATCTGAAACCTCCACACATCATTGCCAAAAAACCCAAGCCTTCAAAATCATGAGTCACCCCCAAAATCATGATTTGCTTAAAAATCCTGACCATTTAAGGACAATTAATTTTTGGGAGCTTTTTACTTGCCTTCCAGTTTGAGTCTCAGGTTACACATCTTTTTAAGCTTTTTTTCTACAACTTTGAGGGCTAGAAACATAAGTTTTTAAAGAATAAAAGAAAAAGAAGAAAACTGACATTCAATCAATACCTCCATGAGCTGTGGTTTAAGAAATACACCAGTTACCATGAGACTCTCAGGAGCTGGCAACACTGAATTATATGCAAATTACCCAATGAGCTAATTTGCAGATAGACCATACACTGCAGTTTATGAAAGTAAGTGGATTTAGTGCTGGTGAAAAGCATTGGTTTGGTTTGACAAGTGTACATGAAGTCCTCTGCATTTAGTGGACAAGCTTCCCGCATTGCCATTAGAGCAATGCTGATCTGGAGGAGGAGCTTCCTCTAGGAGTAAAAGGGGGTAGTTCAGACTCCATGGTCCATGCAGTTATTACATTCTATCAAGTCTTTCAGAGCTCTGTGTAGCTCAAAAGCTTGTGTCCTCCTCATCCACCTTGTCTCTCTATCAAGTCTGTCAATTCATGCAAGCATGGTGGTGAGTTTGTGATGTGGGATCTGTAACTGAGGCCGAAACTCATCCCAAATAGGGGATGCTAATCATCATCCTTTAGATGGAAAATTATAAACTCTGCTGAGCTGGACTGGGGTCAAACAGGTGACCTATAGATCGGGTGACCAGACAGCAAATGTGAAAAATTGGGACGGGGGTGGGGGGTAATAGGAACCTATATAAGAAAAAGACCCAAAAATCGGGAGTGTCCCTATAAAATCAGGACATCTGGTCACCTTACCTATAGATGAAAGGCTCTGTAGCTCGTTAGTAGTGCCCTGAGGCATCCAGTCCCTCAGTAAAGTGCTAATAATACACCTTCAAAAATTAGGCTTGTTTTCTTGAAATATAAATGTATTAAATGCAGTTCTAATACAATATTAACACAACAGCCAAATTCTCTTCTAAATAAATTGCTTCTGCAATATACACCTCTACCCCGATATAACGCGACCCGATATAACACGAATTCAAATATAACGCGGTAAAGCAGTGCTCCAGGGGGGCGGGGCTGCGCACTCCGGCGGATCAAAGCAAGTTTGATATAATGCGGTTTCACTTATAACGCGGTAAGATTTTTTGGCTCCCGAGGACAGCATTATATTGGGGTATAGGTGTAATACCATTTCCCATTAGAACTATTCCATGACCACATTTTCATTGAGGGGCACAAACATATACAAAAACTACATAAAAGAACATTAAGATTGCAAGACAAGTACTCCAAAATGAAGACTTTCCGAATTAAAATTACCAGTGCAAACCTGCATCTCCCCCTTGTGCATATGTTCCATGGTACACACTATTTCCCCACATAGTTGTTCAGCAGTATTTTAACCCAGGACTTTCAGAGACAAAGCATAGGTGGCTTCCACTTCAACTAGAAGAGCAATTGGTAGTACAGGTAGGCTGTCCTGTGTGGTACAGTCCCTAGACGGGACATAGCACTTTGTCCATGGGTTACCCAATATTCCACTATTGTCTTAAACATGTATGTATCTACTCCTGAGGTCTGTTCCTGGTTCTAAGAGCAAAGTGTTATCTAGTGGCTAGATCAGTGGGTACGTACAGTACGCCAAACCTATAGATTTGGCACATTTAGCTTCAAAGGCAGAATGGCGAAGTGGAGGAGACTTGTCTGGAAGAGACCTGGGTCCTATTCCCAGTTTTGCCTCAAATGACCGTATGCAGTTCTTCTGTAACCTTATTTAAAACATGAAAACTGATGGTTGCCTGCCTCCTGGGGTTGGGATATGAGACACTGACCTGTAAAAAGGGTAGTGAACTGCACAGAAATATTAATAGCACTTAACAGAAGTGAAACTAGAACCCATAGTCTCCTGGCTTTTTCCAGCCCAGTGTGTCTTCTCTCAGGCCAAATTACCTTTTTGGTGGGGAAAGGTCTCTGGGCAACCATGGCAAAGCTAACAAATGTGCAAGTGTCACAAGAGGAGATGCAACACCGACACACCCCAGTCGGCAGTGGGTGGGATCGAACCTGTGACCTCTGGAGCTTAGTGCATGAGCCTCTGCGTGACCCAAAAGCCATATGGGTATTAGTTAAGACTGTAGAGCAGACTCATTAATCTCTCTCTCTCTCTAAGTGGTCTCAGTGCCACTAGATGGGACAGAGCACCACACTCAAGAGGTGTGTGAGTTAGAGAGACACTTAACTAGTCAAGCAAAGGCTGCAAGACAAATCCATCAGCACCTCCCCAGTACGTATGTCAAAGGCTCCAGGACTTGGCTTGGCCTTGCCTTAAGGTTCCAATACCTTCTATCAGTTCTTTTAAAAGTTTATATGACGTTTTGTATTACTGAAGGGCCTAAACCTCCTATATCCCACCCTACAGCTGGGGAAAGATAAGGTCTGAACTCTGCAGCTTCTAGTTATAGATATTTCTCCATCTCTAGTTACAAATATTTTGTAAGAGTCTGGACACCTTCCTTGGGATGTCTACATCAGAGTGAGATGACAAGACCACGTCTGCTCAAGGAATTAATTTACTTTAAAAATACCCTTGAGAGCAAACATGTGAAGTGACTGTCCTGACCCTTCACTGAGAGCTGAGGCCATAGTTTCTTCTCACGGTAACCTCTTTGCCCTAACATTAGTTCTGCTGCTGCTGCTACCATTGAACAGTGATTTAACCTGTAAATAACATTTCTGACAGGCAAGGTCAGCCTGTAACTAAATACAGTTCTACTTACATTGTGATTGAACAGGTACAAGCCGTCATAGGAACTGTAGCATTTGGAACGAATGCTGAGCTGGAACTTCCTCTTAGCATTTCAATCATCAACAGTATTGTACCAATGGAAAAGCAACAAGAACAGAGAAAGAGATCTGGATGGAACAACAAGAATTAGCAGTTAAAGAATTTCTCCTTGATATGTTTAACAAACTTTAATCCTCAACGCCCCTGCAAAACCAAAGTGTTATAATTATAAATTAAGCTGAGGTTAAGAAACTTGCAGAAGATTACAAGGGGAATCAGTGTCAGTGCTCAGTACTGGAAACTCTCCAAGTTGAATAAGATTAAAGAGCAAAAATTCTAGCTAAAAGTGAAGGGGGAAATACATCAAATTATACAAAATTTCTGAAATAGCGGCTAAAGTACAGGATAGTCCAAAAATTATTTTTGGAGATATCATTTACAAGCAACCAAAGCTTGAAGTGGACAAAGTCAAACTTGCAGGGATCTAAACTGCAGTCCCACAAAAGTAACAAGAAGTGATTACTTCTCAAATACAGACACCAAAATGGCTCAGCAAAAGGCTCTATTTGTACAAGCATAAGTCTCTAGAGTGGCTAATAAAAGAATGCACGGAAGACAAAACCACAGCTTTACTGATCTGCTCTAAGGGAGCATTACCTCTCAGCTCATGAGATGAAAAATACTATTCTAGAAGAGTAAGTCTTAACATTTGACCTTTGACATCTAGACTATGACAGCATTCAGTATTGCCAACTCTTGCAATTTCATCATGAGTCTCACGATATTTTGTGTTGTACTTCCTTAAAGCCCCTGGAGATAAACCCTTAGGCAAGAGTCTCAGCTTTAAGTTAAAAAATTGGTGCAACTTTGAGAGCTAGCGAAAAAGCTTGAAAACATGACTTGAGTGCACTCATAGTTTCAAAAATTGATGTTAAATATCTCCAAATTATGTAAGATTTACTCAGTTTTAAGCCGATCTCATAATTTTTTGGGCTGGACTCATGGATTTTCAAACATTTGGGCTGGCAATATTAGCATCTCAGCCTCACTGAAGTTTAAGGGAAATTGAAACGGAGCACAATTTCCTCATCGGAACTGGAGAAGCACGTATGAATGGAGGAAGGGATAACACATAGGGCAACCTTATCTTTGGAAACACCAATAATGAAGGTTTAATGAGCCAGAGATAATAGTTTATACATTGGGCACACCAATATAATGGCTTTTAGAAGAACCTACTTAAGAGTTAAATATTTCAGAGAAACAAAGCAATGTTCATAAGTATTGATACAGAGAACATGTAGCACAGGAATCTGTCTCCATGGAAGTCTTTAATTCTCACAATAGCTCTAAAGGAACATTTGAACAAGTTTCAGAGTAGCAGCCGTGTTAGTCTGTATCCGCAAAAAGAACAGGAGTACTTGTGGCACCTTAGAGACTAACAAATGTATTAGAGCTGTAGCCCACGAAAGCTTATGCTCTAATAAATTTGTTAGTCTCTAAGGTGCCACAAGTACTCCTGTTCTTTATTTGAACAAGGACATTGACCTATGAGACCCCCTTGAATGCTTCCTGATAGCCAAGCTTGCATCAAAACTCTGATGAAAGAAACCCAAAGGCTTGTTGATGGGGTCCTTGAGCTTAATCATAGAACCATAGGGTTAGAAGGGACTGCAAGGGTCATCTAGTCTAACCCCCTGCCAAGATGCAGGATTTGTTGTATCTAAATGGATGTGTCACACCAGAATGACAACTTGTTCAAAATTCTGTAAAACAGGAAACAAATGGTCTCATGAACCTTTAAAGTCATAGATTCTGAGGCCAGCAGGCACCACTGTGATCATCTAGTCTGACCTCCTGGGTAGCACAGACCATAGAACTTCCCCAAAATACTTCCTAGGACATGTCTTTTAGAAAAACATCCAATCTTGATAAATTGTCAGTGATGGAGAATCCACTACCACCCGTGGTAAATTGTTCCAGTGGTTAATTACTCGCACTGTTAAAAACATATGCCCTATTTCCAGTCTGAATTTGTCTAGCTTCAACGTCCAGCAATTAGATGGTGTTATACCTTTCTCTGCCAGACTGAAGAGCCCATTATCAAATATTTGTTCCCCATATTGGTACTTATATATAGTTTGTAATCAAGTCACCCCTTAACCGTCTCTTTGTGAAGCTCCTTGAGTCTATCACTAGAAGGCATGTTTTCTAACCCTTTAATCATTCTCAAGACTCTTCTCTGAACCCTGTCCCATTTATCAACATCCTTCTTGGGAGAATAAGGATCTCAAGTACATCTTTAAGGTGACATGGCATCCTAGAGGTTGGCTATTTGGGCAGAAGGAGAGGATTCAGTTCCAGCTCCCAATAAGTTCCCCAATGCACAAGCTTGGCTGTCAGGAGGGCAGAATTTGTGCCCAACAATGAAGCACGATACCCTTTTCATGACTCCTGTGCTGCTACTCTGGTTCCTCGTCAGTTAAAGATCTGGCCGACAGATCTCCAGCACAGCTGGACCAGCACCCCAAAATTATGCCATTCAACTGGTATGTGGTGCTGCTTCTCAGAGCAGTGAGAGTGTAGAAGTGAAGGAGCCAGTCCTTTTCACCTAAAGCCCAATCAATTTCTGTTTGTTCATTTTGGATTCTCTGTGTGTCTTCTCCATGCCTAGACACATAGCATACAGTTAGAACAAGCTTTACTACAATACCAACTTCATCCACTAAATCTTAAACTTCCTATAGCACCCACAGGATCACCAGCACATCACAATGGCCATGCTGGATCAGACCAATGGTCCGTTTAACCCAGTATCCTGTCTTCTGGCAGTGGCCAATGCCGGGTGCTTGAGAGAGAATGAACAGAACAGGGCAATTATCAAGTGATCCATCCCCCATCATCCACTCTCAGCTTTTGGCAGTCAGCGGCTAGGGACACCCAGACCATGGAGTTGCAGCCCTAGCCATTAGCCATTGATGGACATATGCAAATTATTTTTTGAATCCAGTTATACTTTTGGTCTTCAGAACTTCCCCTGGCAACATGTTCCACCAATTGACTGTGTGTTGTGTGAAGAAGTACTTCCTTTTGTTCATTTTAAACTTGCTGCATATTAATTTCATTGGGTGACCCCTGGTTCTTGTGTTGTGTGAAGGAGTAAATTAACCTTTCCTTATTCATTTTCTCCACACCATTCATGGTTTTATAGACCTCTATCATATTCCCCCCTTGGTCATCTCTTTTCCAAGCTGAAAAGTCCCAGTGTTTTTAATCTCTCCTCATGTGGAAGCTTTTCTATATCTTTAATAATTTTTGTTGCCCTTCTCTGTACCTTTTCCAGTTCTAATGTATCTTTTTTGAGATGGAGCACCCAGAACTGCATGCAATTTTCAAGGTGACGCTGTACAATAGATTTATATAGTGACATTATGATATTTACTGCCTAATTATCTATCCCTTTGCTAATGGTTCCTAACATTGTTCACTTTTTTGACTGCTGCTGCACATTGAGCAGATGTTCTCAGAGACTATCCGCAATAACTCCAAGATCTCTTTCTTGAGTGGTAACAGCTAATTTAGACTCCATCATTTTGATGTATAGTTGGGATTATGTTTTCCAATGTACATTACTTTGCATTTATCAACATTGATTTTCATGTGCCATTTTGTTGCCCAGTCACTCAATTTTGTGAGATCCCTTTGTAACTCTTCGCAGTCTGCTTTGGACTTAACTATCTTGAGTAATTTTGTATTGTCTGCAAATTTTGCCACCTCACTATTTACCCCTTTTTCCAGATCATTTATGAATATGCTAAACAGCACTCGTCCTAGTGGAACACCACTATTTACCTCTCTGCATTCTGAAAACTGACCATTTATTGCTACTCTTTGTTTCCTGACTCAACCAGTTACTGATCCATGAGAGGACCTTCCTTCTTATCCCATGACTGCTTACTTTGCTTAAGAGCCTTTGGTGAGGGACCTTGTCAAAGTCTTTTTGAAAATCCAAGTACACTATATCCACTGGATCACCCTTGTCTACCTGTTTGTTGACCCTCTCAAAGAATTCTAATAGATTGGTGAGGCATGATTTCCCTTTACAAAAGCCATTTTGACCCTTCTCCAACAAATTGTGTTCATCTATGTGTCTGATAATTCTGTTTTTTACTATAGTTTCAACTAATTTGCCTAGTGCTGAAGTTAGGCTTACCAACCTGTAATTGGCAGGATCACCTCTGGAGCCTTTTTTTAAAAATTGGCGTCACATTAGCTATCCTCTAGTCATCTGGTACAGAACCTAATTTAAGTGATAGGTTACATACCACAGTTAGTAGTTCTGTAGTTTCATATTTCAGTTCCTTCAGAACTCTTGGGTGAATATCATCTGGCCTGATGACTTATTACTGTTTAATTTTTCAATGTTTTCCAAAGCCTCCACTATTGACACCTTAATCTGGGACAGTTCCTCAGATTGGTTACCTAAAAAGACTGGCTCAGGTGTGGGGATCTCCCTCACATTCTCTGCAGTGAAGATCAATGCAAAGAATTCATTTAGTTTCTCTGCAATGTCCTTATCGTCCTTGAGGGCTCTTTTAGCACCTCAATCATCCAGTGGCTCAACTGATTGTTTGGCAGGCTTCCTGCTTCTGATGTACTTTAATAAGTTTTTGTTGTTAATTTGAGTCTTTTGCCAGTTGCTCTTCAAATTCTTTTTTGGACTCCCTAATTATACGTTTACACTTGACTTGCCAGAGTCTATGCTCCTTTTTATTTTCCTCAGTAGGATTTAATGTCCAACTTTATAAAGGACGCCTTTTTGCTTCTAATTGCTTCTTTTACTTTGTTGTTTAGCCATGGTGGCACTTTTTTTGTCCTCACCGTGTTTTTTAATTTGGGGTATACATTTAATTTGAGCCTCTACTATAGTGTTTTTTAATACGTTCCCATGCAGCTTTCAGCATTTCACTTTTGTGACTGTACCTTTTAATTTTCATTGAACTAGCTTCCTCATTTTTGTGTAGTTGCCCTTTCTGAGATTAAATGCTACTGTGGTGGGCTTCTTTGGTATTCCCCCACCCCCCAAGGATGTCAAATTTATGGCTGCTATTACCGAGCAGTTCAGCTATAGTCACCTCTTGGACCAAATCCTGTGCTCCACTTAGGACTAAATCAAGAACTACCTCTCCCTTGTGGGTTCCAGGACTAGCTGCTCCAAGAAGCAGTCTTTTTGACTAGCTGGATGTTTCTATCTTTCCCCTCATTGCCCCTGCTACACAGCTGATAAGGCCCGGTGTCTCAGACTCTAGCTGAGCAACTTTAGCCACTGCTCTGATCTGCAGTGTTTTTTTCTTTCTTGAAGGATAACCAACACAATACCCCAGGCAATTTAAACCTAAAAGACTGGTATTTAGCTGTACCTTCAGTCCTAACAACCTGCTGAGCTCTTCATTCCCCACTTTCATTTTCCTCAGCTATACCTACATTCCCCATCAAAAAACCTTCTGTTTTCTCTCTATTGCCAAATTCAAATAACCCATTGGTTTCTTTACACTTTGTAACAAAATCCATTAAGCTACATTTAATGGGATGAACCTACTTACAGATCATTGGAAAAAATGCAATATGAACACTATTTTAGCAAGTATCTGACAACATGTGAAATCATCATATTCCTGGAAATATCCCCACTAGTGAGAGATCAAAATTACTGGGTTGGCTTATTAGCCACTGTTAGCTGGTATAATGGATCGGTGAATTCAGCAAAGAGCCATCCAGGGCTCAGGAGTTTATGATTCACTGGGGTAGTAAAAACTCCTGAATCCTGTATAAACTAGAATCTATGCTAGTGGTAGAATCCCTGCTGGGAAATGACACTTAATTAACTTCTGTAAATATATCCTGGGTGTGGAACACTCCTTTCTCAGAGACTTTAGTCCCCCTACTTAGAGAATAGCCATCCTTAGCTTCCCATATTAGTCATCTGAACCTATTGGCCCTTCTACCCACTAGTCCTGCTTTCTTATTTGCCCTAGATATTGTGTTAGACCTAAGAAGGGAGATAACTTCCTGCTTGGTGTAATTCAGCTAGAGAATCTGCACTGTCACAATCACTAATGATTCATCAACTGATGTATCAGACTATGCATATATTTAACAGGGGGAAGGATTTTTAACTGCAAGGTCATGGTACACCTCAATGTGTGGAAAACATTCCAAGTCCCACCTTATTTCTAACCATCTTCATTGTCCTTTTCTAGAACTTTTGCATCTAAGTTATGTTTCTAAGATGACTCCCAAGGCTGGACATGCAACTCCAGATGAAGAGGTACCCTGGTCAAATATAGCATAACATTTCCGAGTTCTTTTTAATGCACCAAAGTATCCGATGTGACGGTACAAACTGATCTCGCCCACTGGGCTGACAGCTACCCACCACTGTTGTTCCCGAATCCTCTTCCTAACAGTTCAGAGCTCGGCCTGAGAGTCTGAGGAGCCAAATTGACTATGTGGGTTGAACTCCACTGAAGCTAATGGATTTATACGCACTTATGCCAGCAATGTGTTTTGCCGTTGTGTACTACACCTTATACCTACAGAAATTTCATCTGTCATGTTTATTTCACAACATGATCAGCCTGCAGCTAACCTCCTTCAGTCTTCCACATATTTTACTACCCAGAACAATGGATTTAGGACTCCACAGACTTCATCAGCTCCCTGTCCACTTCCTCCCTCAATGGTTTCTATGGATCTGCAGCTCTGGTCCCAGGACCAACCCCTGGCGAGTCCAGGCATCAACCTCTCTGCCCTGAGAAACAGCCATTTACTACTGGCCAGAAACAGCCTGGTGCAAAGCTCTATTGACTTCAACTGAGTTGCATTTGCGGATTCTAAGGCTAGATTTGGTCATATGACTCTCCTATTAATAACCAGTTATTTCACAACCAAGCTTTGTGTGTTACCCTGTTTATTGCATTCATTATTTATTTCCTTAAGACTTTTTTGAGGAACTCTGCCAAAAGTTTTTCAAAACTCCAACTTAAGTATTCTCTGTATCTGGCTGTTTAGTTTTTTAAATGCATTCTAGAGAGGCACAATATTCCCTTGCAGACACTCTGCTGCATCACCTGTGCTGACTGCAGTCTCCTCTTGTACACCGAGCGCTAACAACACTGCACATCCTGACTGATGCTTTAGACCCAAGCTCCTAACTCGTCTCCGTGCCATAGGCTGTGATGCTTTTTGCTTTCTGGAGGCATATTCCTATCAACCCTTGTCAGGGTACCATAGCCCTAATATGCAACTGACCCTTTAAGATGACTTATCCCACTCTAGATGGGGAACACCAAGGATACTAATTAGGTCCCAGCTTACAGAGAAAGCCGCTGGTAGAGTGCAGACAGACGTGCAGTATAACAGGGTTCATTAGGGTCAGGTACACTACAAGACACCACACCGCATTCATTTGTTAACTGTATTGCTTCAAGAGATACCACTTCCTTTAAGCTCCATTGTCTCAACATGTCCTGTACCTCTAAGGTCAGATCTGCTTTGATGCATGGATTTCAGGTTCAAAGCTCAGTTCTCGCCAGTATCCCAAACCTCTATGCTTTCCTGGGTCAACATCTCTGCCAGGTGAAGACCAGTGATTGGACGTTAAAGGACTTCAAGCAGAGAACGGTTCTGACTTAACAGAGTCACATTCAGAGGCCTTAGGAGAGCTGAGGTGTTCTGCTCTCTCTGGACAGGGAAAGACCCTAACAATCCCAAAGGACTGAATTCATTAACATGATTTCAGGCCAGTCTAGGAGAAAACAAACAATCTCCAGGCGCTCAGAAGATCCTCAGCTGATGGTCAAGAGCCAAGGCCATCAATACGCAGGATGTTCAAAGTATCACCCTGCCAGGGAAATGTGGCCACAGAGCGCCACAATCAACCCACATAAACTTCTGCAGCCCAGAAACGTGCTGTTTCTGATGCAAGCAACTCAAGTAGCCCAATTTTTACAGCTAAGTGTCAGTGGGAAACTAGGGAGTGAGGAGATGCCATGGGGAACGAAAGGGGAGCAGGGCAAATCTGTTAGCGGCCACAAAAATACCATCCAAACCAAAGCTGAAGTCCATGGGGCAGCAGGGGCTGGGACCAGGCTAAAAGGATTCAGCTCCAGAGGGGAGCCCCTTACCTGAGTGTGGGCAGAGAGGAACACACAGAACGTTCAACAGGTGGGTGCTGTGGCCCTGGCAAAAAGACGTTGCGCAGCTAGTGGCTCAAAGGGCCAACAAAATCTGAGAGTTGGGGCAGTTCTTACTGGTCTCACGCTGCGACCCGAGACCCGGGAGCAGGAATCCAGCCAGCATGATGTTCTCAGAGAATCAGCCTGGGTATATCAATAACTATATCAGTGTACATATCAAGTACTTTGACACCACTGGATGAAAGACCCTAGGGGTTTGTGGCAGGATCTCACCTCTTTGCCATGGGAATGCAGCCATTTCCTTGCTTGGTTTCTCTCTCCAGCAGAACTAGACCACCCCTCTCCATAGTACCTATCATCCAAATAAACCAGAGACCCGAATCAAAATGAACTTGGTTTTTACTCTTAAATTAGAGAGGTCCTCTCAACCTTAACTCCAATTTAAAGTCCTTTGTGGCTTGAATTAGGAACGGTGTGATTTAGAGTATCTATCCTCAGCTGGGAGACAGTCTAAGGAACATTTTGTTACCCCTTAAGTCATTCTGGACCACGAAGATCACTTTATGCAATGTAATGCCCTGGCTCCGAAGTTTTGTCAGGCCAAAATCACTTGTTTGAAGTTCCCTAAAGAGCTGTTTAAAGAGACATTTTACTCACCCTCGACAAAGGTTTCTCTGGGTTTACCAGTACCATCTGTGACCTTTTCCCTAGTGTGGGAGTGCTGGAACACCTCTTAGCTTGAGCAGATTAAGGTGGCCCTAGGCTCCCTACTTCGACCAACTCAATGGAGGGAAAGAGGCATTGCAATACCTGCTCTCTAGGGAGGAGGCAGTGGTCATATAGGTAGAGGTTCTTCCAATGCAGACAAGCCCCTTCATAAGTGTAAGCAGCTGTGTCACCACAGGGGAATGCCACCTCCGTGACACTGTCTGGCCACAGAGCTCCCAGCAGTAAATGTCTCCTGCAGAGCCCTGCACAGTCTCTGCCCCTGCCTGCCAGACAGTGTCATGGAGGGGTCGTTCTGCACCTCCCTCCATGCTGGCTAGCTGCTCCCAGCTATCAGTGCCTCAGGAGGCAGCCATCCATCCAGAACCCCCAAGATGGGGCTGGGTGCAAAGAGGGAGTAAGGCATGGTTCCTAGTGGGAAGAAAGAAGAAGCAGATAGGGGCTGGTACAGGGAGGAGTAGAGGCACTGGCTGGGTACTGAGGGTTTATGGAGAGAAAGCAGGGGCCAGGACTTAATCCTGAGCAGGAGGCAGAGGCAGCTACTCCCTGGGGGTGCCGGAGCAGAGGCAGGCAGGGGCAGTGGAGGTTTCCTGGGGGCAGCTGGATGGGAGTGAGGGGAAGTTAGGAAGTGGTGGAAGCAGAATTGCTTAGGGTCATGGAGCAGAATGAGGAAGTGACTGGCTGCTACCAGCACAAGGAGCGAGTTGGAGACGGGGGTGCAAAGAAGGGGAAAAGATGGGCAAATGCAGGCAGGAGAGAAACAGAGCGGGAGAAAACAAGGGAGACTAATGGAGTGGGAAGGAAGGCTGGAGAGTGGGTACATAGTAAAGTGTGACCGAGCAGGGGCTGCTGCTGGAATTTGTTGGAGGGTGGAGGGTGGGCTGAAGGAGTTGGGGGCTTTGAGACCAATGTGGAATGAATGGGTGGCTTGTGGGGAGCGAATCAGCATAATGAGAGAAGGGGTGGGTGATAAGAAGGTGAAGACAAGGGAGTGTGACAGAGCCAGACCGGTTGGGTGCAGGCGTCTGGTCGAAGGCAAATATACTGGCCACTGAATGAATAGTTTTCTGTTCCCTGCGTGACCAGAGCAGGGGCTGCCCTAGAGCAATCAGGAACCTGCTAGAACCAAGTAAGACAGGCAAGCTTATTAAGACACCTGGAGCCAATTAAGAACTAGAATCAATTATGGCAGGCAGGCTCATCAGGACACCTGGCTTAAAAAGGACCTCCCATCAGTTAGTGGAGGGCGTGCAAGGAGTGAGAGGGTGTGCTGCTGGAGGACTGAGGAGAACAAGTGTGATTAGGCTTCAGGAGAAAGGTCCTGTGGTGAGGATAAAGAAGGTGCTGGGGGGAGGCCCTGGGGAAGTAGCCCAGGGAATTGTAGCTGTCGTGCAGCTGATACAGGGGACACTGTAGACAGCTGCTATCCACAGGGCCCTGGGCTGGAACCGGTGTAGAGGGCAGGCCCGGGTTTCCCCCATACCCCCAACTCCTGATCGGACACAGGAGGAGTTGACCTGGTCTGTGAGACACACCAGAGGGGAAGGTCTAATTTGGAAAGGGATCTGGCCAGTCCCTGACCCACTAGGTGGAATAACAGGGATGGTGGGGATTGTTCTCCCTTTTCCCCCCATGCTGGCCAGTGATGAGGTGAGCTGAGTGAACGGCAGGTTTGAGCCTCTAGCAGAAGCAGCCAAGCTGAGGCCTGCCGTGAACCTCTGAGGCAAGCAAATCTGCCAAAAAGCGCAGGACCCACCAAGGCAGAGGAGGAACTTTGTCACAGGAAAAAGGAGGAGACAGGAGGAAGAGGAGAAGGCGGGGGAGGAGACCAAAGTGGGCAAGGAAGAGAACAGAGAGTGGACAACTAAAACACTGAACTGAAAACATTCTGGGAAAGACAAAGGAAATGGGTTAATCCCAACGTGTGCTGGAAGGAAAACCGTAACAGATGGAAAGGGAAGGAAAAGCTAAAGCAACTGAAAACAACAATGAGGAGTCCTTGTGGCACCTTAGAGACTAACACATTTATTTGGGCATAAGCTTTCGTGGGCAAAAACCCGCTTCATCAGATGCATGGAATGGAAAATACAGTAGCAGGTATATATACATAGTACATGAAAAGATGGGAGTTGATGGTGGGGTGGATTCCAACGTGAAACTGCAGAACTGGAATTAATTTGCAAACTGGACACCATCAAATTAGACCTGCATAAAGACTGGGAGTGGATGGGTCACTACAAAAACTAATTTTACCATACTCATTTCCCCCTACTGTTACTCACACCTTCTTGTCAACTGTTTGAAATGGGCCACCCTCATTACCACTACAAAAGTGATTTTTCCTCCCTTGGTATTCTACTGCTAATTGAATTGTCTCATTAGACTGACTCCCCCTCCCCCACCACCACTTGGTAAGGCAACTCCCATCTAACATGGCTACCACTCTGAAACCTAAAGCATTTGAGATTGGGTTTTGTTGGTTTGCTTTATAGAAAGTTCACTGCCTGTGTATATAAGTTGTTTCCTCATCTATCATTTGGGTCCATAGACGCTACAAACATACCCATATTGAAAGCCCCACTAGAAAGCTTTCACATAGCTGAGGGACAAGGTTAATGGTTGGTTCCCATCCACACCACACGGTTTTATCTTTGCCAGAGATGATCATGTGGCAAGCAGATCTGCTGACACAGCTGTATTTGTACTGCAGACCAGACCCCTGAGTTTACAGTGGGCCTTGGGCCTTCTAATTTCTCCTTCCAGTTGGTCGGATTTGTGGAGTGTAGAAGATCTCATGGTGAAATTTCTGTGCAAAGACAAAGCATCATCTAGCTTGTTGGGTTTTTGTTGTTTTTGCAATTTTGGCTTATCACTTGATATTGTATGCTGTAAATATAAATATATCACTTTATATTACATTAGGTTATCCCCTGATAGTTGCAGCAAAAACTACATGAAGCTGGAGTTGAGGTTGTGAATACCTATAAATAATTTGGGGTTACAGACATTGCCGGGGTACTGTAATTATCCCAAAGTCAAGCACTACAGACCCAGGCAATTCTGAGTTAAGGTTACATTTAAAGAGAAATCCAGATACATTTAGGTAGGGAAATGCCCATTTAGACATCCAAACAACCCTCCTCCTGCCCTGTAGCCACACTATACAATAACCGTCTGATTAAGGCATTTCTGTTTGTGACCCCAGATTAGGTTGAATTGACTTGTAAAGATGTTACATTACTTTTCATTTTATTTCTGGGAGAGAATTCCGAGAAACTCCCCCACATTTTTTTTTAACTGCCTCCTATCAGCTCCCTCCAGCCTCCCCCATGGGCTAGCTGCAAGCCTGAGCCAAGAAGAAACATTTGCAGAAACACAGAGCAATGTAGCTTTTGAATGGAAATAATACTGCTCCCCCGTAATGGAGGCAGTAGGGACTGTCAGCCTGAAAGCTCAGAACTGCCTTTCCAAAAATCCTCCTGTAACAGAGATTAGGCAGTGCACACCATCTGCATTAGCATGAAATGTAAGGTAGATGAACAACCTCTCTCTAACTACAACTATACACAACAATTAACACGCGGGTTTCTATTAAACTATATACACCTTATTTTAAGCAGACACTCCCAAAAGGGAGCCAGTATGAGGCATCGCTTTCTGGCATGCAAACTAGTCACCCAATGATTAACAGTTTCTCCTAAGTATCAGTGAGTCAGCCAAATCACCCACTCAGTATGAGAGCCAGCCACACATCTGAAAATTAAAAGTGCACATCACTTCCTTGCAAAAAAGACACTTCTGCATAACGAACCTCAGTCCACTGAGGCATCCAATTGTGACGGAGGCATACTTTACCCTTCCTGTCAACGGAGCCTGAGATTTTCAAAAGTGACTAGCAAGTTGGGGGCCTAATTTGAGAGCCTTGAAGAGACCACCTGAGCACCCACCTTCAGAAAGTCAGGACACCTTTAAAGGTGTCAAGTTGGGAACCCCAAATTAGCCACTCGAAACATGCTGGCCTTTAATTCTTTTTAAACATTATGGAAAGGCAATGTCCTCTCCATAATTAAAATAGCAATTTGCTTTCATGGTGAAACCCTGGTTTAGCACCCCTAAAAAGCATTGCTTACAAGCTTGCTTTGAGTGGAACTTTGTCACGTTTCTCTGGAAGCCAAGGAAAAGGTTTGTGCAGGTTGAAGAAAACTGAAAAGACTTTTGTTAGAGGTCATTGAAAAATACCCTGCTTTGAAACATTGATTTTGTCTGCTATTTCTACGTCTCCCTGTGATTCAGAAAAGGTCTTGTTATCGCCAATTCAGACTTCCCACATAGTTAAGCCCCCTGAAGAACTCACGTACTGACTATATTGAAAGAAAATAGGTTGAAGTTAAGCTAAGTTAAAGGATTTGGGGGTATAGTTTGGGCCCAGTTGAGCACCCACTGAGTTCAATGAGAGCTTTTTGCCGTTGCTTTGATGGGAGCAGGTTCAGCCACTATGGGAAAATACTCCAGCTAGAGTGCAGATATTAAACATTTAAATCCATACTTAAGACATTACCTTGAAAGATAGTCAAGACTCTATCTCTAAAAATACACAATTTACTGAACGTACAATTTACTCAAATTGCTCTCATCATGTAGTTGTGGATGATCATCAAGTGATCCATCCCCTGTCACCCATTCCCAGCTTCTGGCAAACAGAGGCTAGGGACACCATCCCTGCCCATCCTGGCTAATAGCCATTGACGGACCTATCTCCATGAACTTATCTAGTTCTTTTTTGAACCCTGTTATAGTCTTGGCCTTCACACCATCCTCTGGCAAAGAGTTCCACAAACTGACTGTGCGTTGTGTAAAGAAATACTTCCTTTTGTTTGTTTTAAACCTGCTGCCTATTAATTTCATTTGGTGACTCCTAGTTCTTGTGTTATGAGAACGAGTAAATAACACTTCCTTATTTACTTTCTCCACACCAGTCATGATTTTATGGACCTCTATCATATCCCTCCTTAGTCATCTCTTTTCCAAGCTGAAAAGTCCCAGTCTTATTAAACTCTTTTCATATAGAAGCCGTTTCATATCCCTAATAATTTTTGTTGCCCTTTTCTGAACCTTTTCCAATTCCAATACATCTTTTTTGAGATGGGGTGAACACATCTGCACGCAGTATTCAAAATGTGGGCGTATCATGGATTTATATAGAGGCAATATATTTTCTGTCTTATTATCTATCCCTTTCTTAATGATTCCCAACATTCTGTTCACTTTTTTTGACTGCCGCTGCACATTGAGTGGATGTTTTCAGAGAACTATCCACAATGACTCCAAGATTTTTCTTCAGTAGTAACAGCTAATTTAGACGCCATCATTTTATACGTATACTTGGAATTATGTTTTCCAATGTTCATTACTTTGCATTTATCAACATTGAATTTCATCTGTCATTTGGTTGCCCAGTCACCCAGTTTTGAGAGATCCTTTTATAGCTCTTCGCAGTCTGCCTGGGACTTAACTATCTTGAGTAGTATCAGGAGTTGTTAAACAAGCCATGCTCATTCCATGGTACATGAAATCCACCTGGAGAATCAGACAATTAATTGGGAATGTTTGCATTTAATCCTCACATATTATAAAATAGTTTAATGGATGTATTTATGGCAGTGACCAAATTCTATAAAGACTAAACTATGCAAATGCCAAATCACTAAGTGGAGCAATAAGCTATTCATCAGATATTTTTATTGTCAATAATATTACCAGCTCTGGTGACAGCGAGTGAACACTTTGAAAATAACCGAACCGTTACAAGAACAAAGCACCACGTGGTGTTTCTTTCTGACGACAAGGAATTCTGCTCCTAACCATTTTAGTAGCTTAAAACTGCAGACACATTCAGACATGAAAGCATTGGTGGGAGTCAGATAAGAGTTAGGCGTGCAGGAATTCTGCCTGGTCCAGCTCTTCTGCCCCTTTCCTTACACAGGTGCTTAGGGAGAGGCTCTTTGCAGAAAGTAGGGGGAGAAGGTTGCTGCCCCTGGTCCCTCTTCTGTGGGTAAATAGGATGACATTACTCTGAGCTGCCACTGGCACCTACAGAAGCATAAAAAGAAAACATTGTGACAACCTTTTCCCCTGGAAGTCTCCTCCTCTGTCCCCGCTTGTGGATTTATCAGACATTCTGAGAAGTCTGTTTGTGTTGTTTTATTTCCTTTTGAAGGGGGGAGATACCTGTTATCTGGATCACTCGATCATACAAAAAGCCCAGTGCGGGAGCTCCACAAAGACTGAGGTCCATGGAAGAGCACAGGCACATCTGTCCCCTGCTTTATCCTCCTCCCTCCAACCCCACAAGACTGCAGTGAGTCAGTTTGCATTAACCCTGTCAGGAGTGACTCAGCCACTCCCCTTCTCCAGTGTGGAATCCCCACCAACAGCACCGGCCATATTGCCATGCCAATGGGGGAGGAGCTGCAGGCTACATAAATATGTCACTGGCATGGGGCCTCCACAGATCTCTGGGGCTGAAAGTCCAGCCCATTCTAAGTGCAGGGAGTGAGAGGAAGAACTCTACCCACTAGGTGTAACAATCTGGTGGGAAGCCGACGAGTGCAGAATCATTGGGTTCCCAGTCTCCTCCCTGGGTGTAACCTATACAGTGGACAGTGAAGCCTGGCAGGGATTAATGCAGCATGATACCTCAGAGACCTCATCTGAGTGCAAGATTAAATTAAAATACAAAATTTGAAAACCAAAAATGTTATGTCCACTGAAAAATGCACTTTGATCACTAGTGTGAAAGTTCATAACTGGTGATTAAATGCAATGCGGGATACAGACTACTACAATGAAAGGGGCTAATGTAGGGGTGGGCAAACTATGGCCCGGGGGCCACATCCGGCCCATCACATGTTTTAATCCAGCCCTGGAGCTCCTGCCGGGGAGTGGGGTCCGGGTCTTGCCCCACTCTGGCACTCCAGCCGGGGGCTTGCCCCGCTCCACGTGTGCTGTGGCTCCGGGCGGCTCCCAGAAGCAGCGACATGTCCTCCCTCCAGCTCCTATGCATAGGGTCAACCAAGGGGCTCCGCAGCTCCCATTGGCCGGGAATCATGGCCAATGGGAGCTGCAGGGATGGACCTGCGGACGGGGCAGCACACAGAGATGCCTGGCTGCGCCTCCACATAGGAGCCGGGGGCGGGGAGGGGACGACATGCCACTGCCTCCGGGAACTGCTTGAGGTAAGCACCGCCCAGAGCCTGCACCCCTGACCCCCTACCATGCCCCAATCCCCTGCCCCAGCCCTGATCCCCCTCCCACCCTCCGAACCCCTTGCTCCCAGCCCAGAGCCCCCTCCTGCACCCCCAACCCCTCATCCCCCCCTCCGAACCCCTGCCCCAGCCCGGAGCCCCCTCCCGCACCCTGAACTCCTCATTTCTGGCCTCACCCCAGAGCCTGCACCCCCAGCCAGAGCCCCCACCTCCTCCCGCACCCCAACCCCCAATTCATGAGCATTCATGGCCCACCATACAATTTCCATACCCAAACGTGGCCCTCGGGCCAAAAAGTTTGCCCACCCCTGGGCTAATGGCTTGCCATCAAGTGAGTCTTTGATCCAAAGACAATCCCAGACCTCACTGAAGCCAATGGGTGCACCAGGCACCCTTTCAGGCTCAAAAAAAGGAGCAATTAGGCCTCTTCCTACAGACAAAGCTACAGGCAACCAAGGGACTGCCCAGGGTGCATGGCAGATCAGAGCTCCGCCGTGTGGGTGATAGGGGTATTGCAGCCTGCAAGCTAGGATATTGGGTTTGCAGCTTGTGTGAGAGGCAAAACGCCGCCCAGCAGAAGCAGTGGTAAGCATGCCTGTCACCAAGTACTCCCTGGTGGGCCAGGATGACCCAGCCACAACAGGAACCGGATGGGAGGAAAGGAAGCCAGAGATGGAGCAGTTCTTGAAAAAGGTGTTGGTAAAAGAGGTACCAATGCATCTGCACCCATTTACTTTTAGTCCCATTTCCCCCCATAAGATCCAAGCAGAGAATCCTAAGTGCAATCAAAGTCTTTGCCCTTGCTGGGAAGTCCGCAGTCTTTATAGGCTGGCCCCAGCTTGTGCCCAAAGGTGGTACTTGCTTTTCCAACGTGTTGTTTCTCCTCAGATGTTGACCTGGTGCTGACCTAATGTATAGAATCTTAGGACTGGAAGGGACCTCGGGAGGTCATCTAGTCCAGCCCCCTGCACTCAAGGCAGGGCTAAGTATTCTCTAGACCATCCCTGACAGAGGTTTGTCTAACCTGCTCTTAAAAATATTCAATGATGGAGATTCCACAACCTTCCTGGGTCATTTAGTCCAGTGCTTAACCAACCTGACAGTTAGGAAGTTTTTTCTAATGGCCAACCTAAACCGCCCTTGCTGCAATTTAAGGGCACTGCTTCTTGTCCTATCCTCAGAGGTTAAGGATTTTATAGAAATATAAACATTTTCATCCTGAACTGAGACAGAGTCAAAAGTCTGATTTTTGCACAGGAGGAAACGTTATGAAATACTCCATTTGAGGAGAACTAAATGGAATTTTCCAGCTGCTCCCAGTTGCCAGACTCCGTGGGCAGCTGCTTGACTCCCCAGACCTCCAGCCCAGGGAGGTAGCTGCTCAGGGAATTGGGCAGCCAGAGGAGCCCAGACTTTTAGGAAACCAGGCAGACTGGCACTCTGGCCTGCCTGGTTTCTATTGGAAGTTTCTATTGGAATCAACACGCTCCCACAGAACATTTTGACTCCATCAAATCAGCAGGAGTCTGGGTATAGTCTAAGTGTGACCTATTTTATTGACATGTATCTGCCCATCCTGGAACAGAGGAGGACTAACAGCATGTGGGGCAATTGTCCTTTCAGGAACCTCAGCCCAACACCAATCCATGGCTCCCAAGCAGCAACTCTGCCTTAAGAACTGACTCCAATCAGAGAGAGCCCAAGACAGAGCCAACTCTGCTGTGTTCATGCAGCTCCCACTTCTTCACCACAGCCTCTACCCAGAACCTAACCCATAGCAAAACTACCCCCGCTGCATAGCATGTCTTCTGAAGACTGAAGATTTGCTCGCACACTAAAAAAAGTACTTGGGGAGACAAGTGTAACCGCTCCACATGGTGACGCCTGCCATAATAGCTCTTTTATATCTCTAATTTATATGGTTCTACAGGAAGTGTAATTTTTTAAATAGCTTCTTAAAAAGAGACTTATAACCGCAACTCACTTTTCCATAAGACTTATTTTTAACGAGCCTAGGCTCAACTCCACATCCTGGCCTAAGAGCCTGGCACATTTCATTCAAACAATAGCTATTTTCAGGCCTCCAAAAGATGCATCTAAAACCATCTTTAAAGCTTCTCTCAAGTAGCAGGAGGAGATTTAATTTAAAATGTAGGAAATAAAATTTAAACAAACTTTGCTCCCAGGCTGAGCAACTTTATTGCTAGTTTGATTTAAAAAAAACAAGCATTTACACCTGTGATGTAAGTGGTGCAAGGAGGTTTCAAATGTAAACACTCAAAACAACCCTTCTAGCAGCCCTGGGGTAAGCAGGCACAATTCCATCAAGTTGAACCTCAGTTCAACCAGTGGAATTTGGTCCCATGTCATTAATAAATTGCAATCAGAGTAAGAAAAAGGAAATAAATACTATACACAAGGTAATGATCGACATTTAGAAGCCAAGTTCATTTCTTATTTAGAAGACAAGGGTAAGAAACTATTACAACTAGTTTTAAAAACCAACATCGCTTAACTTTGACTAGTAAATGCAGCTCTATTGCCTCTTAGGAATGAAGATCTGTCTAGCCATGATGTTAGGATGTTTGCTATAAAAGCCACAGAATTACCAATAGAGGAGACAACATACTCCTGTCAATGCTCATATGTCTTTCAAGGCCTAGGATGTCTGAAAGGAGTATGAGCAGATGACATCATGTGCTTAGCTGAATCAAGGCCTAGATCAACTCTAATGATCCATGCATAAAGAACACAGCCATTTCTCCCAACAGATAAAAAGCAGACTTGTGGGAAGTATGGATAAGGTGGCACATGTAAACTGGGTTAATTCCATGGTCATCATCAGGACTACATCCAGGAATTACACGCCCCTCGGTCGCCTTACTCCATGTGGTGCCAGTCCATAAACGCCCTGTGGCCCTGCTCTACTCCTATCTTTGCATCCCTCTCTTGTTGGGTTTTCTGCTTCACTTGCTTCGACCTTCTGCTATTCCTGTGCCCTCATTATATCACATTATATTACTCCCCTTGTAAAACACTCCACCTTGGTCCCCCTTTCTCTCACCTCCCCCATACCAAAGGCCACTTCTGCAGCAGGTGGGAGAGGGGGAAGGACAGACAGAGGCCAAAGTGGTGATTCAAACAAAGCCCCCAACATCAACTGTATCTGATGCAGGCTGTTGAACCAGCAGCAGGAAAACTACCAGTAGCAAAACTATGTCTGTATTAGACGAAGGACATACCGTTTGGCACAGGAAGTTCACACAAGTCAAGCTCTCAACCGTTGACTTTCACTGCCCCCGTTTGGAAATTATTAAGATAAGCAAATCCTTGGTGTGTTTAGTTCTGCTCCTGGGGTATTTAACAGATCACATGGCCTTGACCTTCTAATGACTGGTGTTTTAATTTGGGCTACTGACCTGAAAGAGCACAACAAAAGGCCGGGTGGGTTCCTGCTTTCTGCACAGTTTGTTCAAGACCACACCAACTGAAATATTGGTATAACAAATCACCCCTACTAGACATAAATCGAACACAGATAGCTTAACACTGAGCCAGCTAAAAGAAAAGCAAGCACCATGATTCCCAAATACAGAGTGCCCTGCAGACTTGTGGGTGGGGGCAGCGAGACCCAATCTGGAAAGTTTCATTCCAGGTTCAAAAAACCTGGAAGGTAAAGCCTGGAAAGTGACACAGCCTAGGGCATTGGAAAGCCAAGCAAATGGGAAGTGATCACAGTGTGGTCAGCTCGCACAGTTTTATCACAAGTCCCACAATAGTGATGTTATATCTGTAGATCACAGAATCTAGTGATTACCTGAGAATCTCAAGGTTTCAATTAAAAAAAAAAGAAAAAAAAGGGAAGTTTCTAACCCTCCTGGTTACAGAGAAAAGCTTGAAAATGTGAACCAAGTGCACCCTAAAAGCTTAGACATCACAAGGCAATTATGAAATCAACCATATTTTATAGTTCTTTCAAATGTCATGATTTTTAAGCCAATCTTGTGATTTTTGGGAGGGAGGGGTGGAAGAAAGGGTGGTGTTGTTTTTTTTTTAAATGCTTGGGGTTGGCAAGATGGTTATTTCCAACCCACCAGTTTTTAAGTGTTCTACTGTAACTAAGATGGTGACAGTGCCTGGAAGGAGATCTTGTGCATCATGTAACTTGCACAAGATGTTTTGTTATTTGTCATAGAGTCATAGAATATCAGGGTTGAAAGGGACCTCAGGAGGTCATCTAGTCCAACCCCCTGCTCGAAGCAGGACCAATCCCCAGACAGATTTTTGTCCCAGATCCCTAAATGGCCCCCTCAAGGATTGAACTCACAACCCTGGGTTTAGCAGGCCAATGCTCAAACCACTGAGCTATCCCTCCCCCCAAGGGGCAGGCTTTTTCCAATTTACGTAAGGCCGAGTTTCATAAGGCCATCGTTTTTCCCCACTTACATTTGTGTGTGGCTGGCTCCCAGGTCTACATCCCCTCCTGTGCAAAGCTTTTCATTTTCAAAGGTGCGAACATTAAAAAGAGTGTCATTGCAAGGAGAGCGAGATCACCATTCCAACAAGCTTACAGCTGTTGACTTGATCCTAGCTTCCTTTATTGCATTTGTATTCACTGTTCTCAGAATACATAATTATCCAAGGCTGATAAACATCAATCAGAGAGAGACAAGGTAGCTGGGGCAATATTTTTATTGGACCAACTTCTGTTGGTGAGAGAGAAGTTGGTCCAATAAAGATCTAGCCTCACCTACCTTGTCTCTTCAATATCCTGGAACCAACACAGCTACAGCAATACTGCACACAAATATAAAGCTTGTACGCATCCTGTCTCCCTTGGAGAATGTCGCCTACATGAATCTTGATGCAAATGCTATACAGTTGTGATTTTCTTATGTGCCTAAGTCAGTTAGGAGCACAATTCGTTTTTAAAGTCAGGAAGACTTGCCCACCTAAGTTATTTAGGGTCTGTCTTCACTGCAGAGTTAACTTGGGCTCTTACTCAAGTGTTGCCCCTACCTCCCCTCCTGTCCACACACAGAACCCTATCACCTGAGTTTATTGGTGTTTCAAACCGGGCTGGCAGGCACACCTCTTGGAGTACTTGTGGCACCTTAGAGACTAACAAATTGGAAGAGGACTCTATTAGTGCAAATTAAGGCCCTTTAAGTTTACAGCTGCAGTGTCCACACAGCACTTTGGTGCACACTGCTGTTCATACCCTCTTAGTCCTAACTGTGGTGTGGAAGGTCCTCATAAGTCATAAGGTGTTCTTAATTTTCCTATAGATTTGATTAGAGTAAATAAAGAGGTGGAGAGCAGGATGGAATCACTGTCTCTTTCAGGGAGATAGCGGGAGCCGTTTACGTATTTGGGAGCCTGAGCTCCAGTGCTTAAAGTGGGGGTCATGAGAGGTTGTAGACCTAGGGGGAAAAAATTTACATTTCAAGTCAGGGCACCCACTATCCTATTAAAGCTGCTCCATAGGCTGTAGGATTGAGGATTTTTTTAGGACATAGCATTGAGGCACAGGATTGAGGATTTTTTAGGACATTTTAAAACTCTTTTCCCCTCCTAGCAGGAGAGGCCACTGCTAGGAAAATCACATCGATTCAGAGCAGGAAGCCTCTTAACGTTTTCTTTAGCCAGAAATTAGTTTTGTCATGCATCAAATCTGAGCTGGGGGGCCCAAACGAGTTATCCCAAATTAGTTCCAAGCCATTTTCACTAAAATATAATGGGACAAACGAGTGGTGTTAGGGTTGTGATTCCCTACTGAGTTTGCAGTTCACCAAAGAGTGAAAAGCTTCCCCGCGACTCATCCAGTCCCTACCAGAACAGTCAGTGGTTCTGAACCTAGGTCTGCAGGCCACAGAGCTAGGAGTCCATGGAGCCATGATGCTACTAACTCTTTTTTCCAGTTGCTGAAGTGTTTTTTCCAAGTCAAGAATGACTGTACTTGCCATAGAAATGTTCACGATCACCACTGGCAGTCTATGAGAAATCATAATGTGGCCCATACTATAAAAAGTTTGAGAACATTTGATTTAGTAGATTCCTCCTCTCGCTCAGACCTGCCACTTACAAAATAAAGGACAATTCTCTGCAAGGAGCAACCCTTTCACAACAGAAATTTCCAATTATTTTTTGTTCACTGTTATGTTCCAAACAGCCACTCCATTTTATAATATATTAGTGATTCATACCCTGGTACATATGTTATTCAATTATGTTGTGTTAGATAGTCTTGCGTTTTCTTGAGCAACTCTTAGTAATATCCTCTCACTAGAGAGGTTGTCGGCTGTAGAATTAGACCCGGAAGACACCCTTATTTAGCAAAGCACTTAAATAATATGGGACTTCAGCACATGTTTAAGTGCTTTCCCTCAATCAGGGCCTTGGTGATTAGTTTTCTAATGGTTGTTGTCTACATTAAGCTTGATCTTGAACCTAAATAAAGCTGGGTAGGTTTATAGGGCCTTTCACTTCCAAATTAGCATCACCTCATTCATCAAAATGTCCTTAACTTGCAGACTGTGATGTAAATTAATCAGGGGCAGAAGTTGGGAAATCAGAATTCTGGAAGCTTAGGCAGCTGAAGGAACTTGCTGCAGTTTTACAGTTTAATCCACATTGGTAATTTAAGTTCCAGAGGGGAAATAACATTCTGGGCTGGGCCAAAGTATGTTTTTTACAGCTGGGATCAGCTCCGTTTGGTGCCCATATGTGCTTGATTTTAGGCATGAAATCTGCAAATCAAAGCCGAGATACTTGCCATTTAGGTGAGCGAAAGAAGCACGATTTTTGCAAGCTCTGCTGAAGAAAATCAGGATAGGGTAGAATTGTATACCAAAGCCAAGTTACAAAGAGCTAACGTTATGCCGTCTCCTCTACAGTTCCAATACAAGAGACGTCAAAGCTCTGGAGGACACAGTGACAGAAACCTTATTGCCGTATAACACTTTTACATGTAACCCTGGCTCCTGGGCTGGCTGGAGTCAATTATTGTGGACACAATGAGGCTCAGGTTCTGGGAGGAGACATTTTGCTTAAGATAATCAAAAATGGATCACTGAAATTAGTCTTCTCAACCCATGCTTGAGCATCTCAAACAGCCTGAGGGTCAAGCGTGATGCGCACCCAGCAGCTCCCACTGACTTCAAAGGACCGCTCACAAGCATCTCTGTGTGCCGGACTGGGACCATAGCAACTCTCTGGGCTCCGCTATATAGAACCATCCTCATACTAGTCCATGCACAAGTAAAGGGGGAAGACGGGAGGAATTCCTCCCCTCCCCCACAACATTTTTGGTACAACCTTGCACCTCCCCTCACACACAACCTTTGTTAGGTCCCTGTCTGATTTTCAGTGCCAAACATTTGGTGGACTTGGGTGAACAAGATTCCCAATGCCCTTCTGGTTGGTCACCCAGGATTTTAAGGAAACCTGTTCTACTGTGAGAAAACTGAACAGAGCTTGATTTATTACCACTAGAAAGTACCCCCTTGCACTGTGGGCAATGAAAGCTTCTGCTGGAATTCACACTGCTTCTGGAGCAGGAAGTACGCGGGCACATTTTGCGTTCTACCAACGTTATCCATTTCTCCGAAAGTGCAGGGTTGGTCCTGCTTTGAGCAGGGGGTTGGACTAGATGACCTCCTGAGGCCTCTTCCAACCCTCATCTTCTATGATTCTATGAAAACTAAGCCTCCCCAGGTCTATGAAATGGCTGTGCCTGGGTTATCAATTTACATAAAAAGAAATTGGACCTTACTGATAACCTTTCAGTAGCAAAGGAGTGTGTCTAAAAATGCAATTGATGGCATGCTCCTCGTGGAAATGTAGAGCTGGATTTTCAGAGCATTAGTTTAACATCTTAATTGTCTTTCAGACAGTTTTTGCTTTTTATTAGTATTGTATCAGTATAATATAGTGAAATACCCGTCTGAATGACTAACTCTGCTGCTTTTGCTATTGTAATTTGCATTTGTTTTTACAAACAATCAGTTCCACATCCACCATCTTTGCAGGCCTATACGGTTCAAGATTTATCTCAGATATCTTTCATATCAATTCCATAAACCCTCCCTGTAGGTCTGAACAATGCTAGAATTCATCTATTTGAGATTTTTGTAATTTACGGCGGCTACTACTCAATGAATCTGCAAATGAGATGCATTTCATTTTTTAGGGGCCAAGCGCGAGTCTAGTATGAGGCATATTAATGGAACTGGGCAGTTCTTAGAATGTGACACTGATTTATATTCCTTTAAGGAGTTTTAAACTCCATCTGGATAACTTGCTGCCATTTTTCTGTCCCTGCTCCCAGCTTTTCATTTGTGCTTGTGGCTGGGGTCATCTTTATCTGGAGGAAGGGTTGTCACAAAATGGGACATAAAAAGGAGAAAAAGAAAGGGATTATTGAGAAGGAGATTAAGAACAGTTGGGTTGTTGTTTTTTTACTGACTTATATCTACACTACGGACCTTAGAGTCGCACATCTGTACCGCTGCAGCTGTGCCACTATAAGGTCTCTCATGTAACCACTCTATGCCAGCAGGACAGAGCTCTCCTGCCAGCATAATTAAACCACCCCTAACAACCGGCAGTAGCTATATCGGCAGGAGAGCGTCTTTCTCGCCGACACAGCACGATCCACACTGGTGCTTTTGTCAGTGAAACTTTTGTAGGTCAGGGGGTGGTTTTTTCACACTTCTGTGCAAATTTTGCATATACAAAACAGGTCCCTGCAAGCACAATGCCCTAATAGCACACCATTAAGGTGAACAGGACTCTTAGCACAGAGTAGAGCTGGTTGGAAAATACCATTTTGACAAAACTGAAAATGTTCACAAAATCTTATAATTTTGACAAAAGTCTGTTTAAAGAAAATTCGAAGTCCCGTTTAAATATTTTTGGAATTAAAAGATTTGATTTCTTAGTTTCAAATTTTCTTTTCTTTTATATGTTAAGAATTAAGGGTAAAACTCCAAACAAAACATTTCAATTGACCTGAATTTTTTAATTTGGGGGATTTTTTTTTTTTTTTGACGTTTTGGCTTTTCATCCTGATTTGGGACAAATTTTTTTTCCCAAATCTAAAAATTTCATAAGCCAGCAACTCTGTTTTCTGACCAGGTGTACTTCAGAGCTTTTGTGGGAGCTACTATGAGGAACTTCAGGGGAAGCAAAATGGGGTTCTTGTTCAATAATTATGCCTTGATATACATCATTTGTTCACAGTAGTGAAAGCTGAGCATTTCCACAAAATAGAGAGTAGTGCAAAGTTTGGCCCCTAGAATACAAATGGTGCTGTATAAAATAAAATTCTAGTCTAATAGGCTCTTAACAAATATTACAAGATGCTATTACATATTTTTTGGCAATTTTCTCGCTCCATGACACAGCCAACTGTCATTAAGGAGTATAAAGAACCTCAAAAGGGGAGGGAAAAAACCCTAAAAGATTATTTTAACAAATTGGATTGAATCCCTGGTATATTTGATCTCTAGAGTAAGAACCATTAAAAAAATATTAGGGCTCCCTTTCCTGCCCCCACCCCCAACAGAAAAATAAATAAATCCCATATAATAAAAGTTTCCTTAGCTGTGAAAAAAGACACAGCAGTTCCAAAGCACAATCCCGTTCCACAAAAAATGAGCCCCACCAATCAAATCTTTTTTAGCACAAAGCATGCTGGGAAAGGAGCAAAGCCTGCAGTCCTACAACATACAACCTCTTCTGTCTTTCACTTAGTAGTGAAAAAACATTCCTGGGAATAGAAATGCTGGTTGAAGTAGGGAGGAAAATGCTAAGAAATAAGTCCAACCCTCCCTCCCCACAAAACCCTAAGTAAGGCCCTAGAATGCTGCTTTCATTTGAAAAGCTTTAAGTGTATTATAGAGATACTAGCTGTGACTCTGTTGAGTTTCACACTTAAAGCAAGAACTAAATTACTTTACTACCCTGTATAAATACAGCATATCTATTCCAAATATATAGCACTCCTTGAGGACAGCAAACTTTCAGACTCTATAGGTAAATATTCAGTGAGAGTTAAATTTCATTAAAAAGAGTCACTTCAGAAACTTAGTACCTTGTGGGTTTTAGATTTTTGTCCCAAATGCTCCCTATTTACACTTTGTCTAAATACACAATAGGGAGCAAAATACATCTGGAGTTGACTTTGTAGAGTGGCGTGTTCTGGAAAAGAATACTGTTAAGAATCGCCGCTTATTACTTTTCATGGCTGAAAGCTTCTCTTCCCACAGAGGCTGAGAATGTTTTTGGTGAAACTTGTGCAGATTTGCTTTTACTCAAAACGTCTGCCGTGTCCTGTTTTCAGCAGGACACTGCTCTTAGCAAAGATAGCCATCTTACCTCCTCTTTTAAATGTTCTTTGTCTCCTGAAAGCACAGGGGCTAATACAGGGATGGGCAAACTACGGCCTGGGGACCACATCCGGCCCTTCAGAGGTTTTAATCTGGCCCTCGAGCTCCCACCAGGGAGCAGGGTCATGGGCTTGCCCCGCTCTGCATGTGCCGTGGCTCCTGGAAACAGTGGCATGTCCCCCCTCCAGCTCCTACGCGCAGGGGCAGCCAGGGGGCTCCGCACGCTGCCCCCGCCCCAAGTGCCACCCCCACAGCTCCCATTGGCCAGGAACCGCGGCCAATGGGAGCTGCAGGGATGGTGCCTGCAGACAGGGCAGAGCCGCCTGGCCGCGCCTCCATGTAGGCAGGACCGGCTCCAGGGTTTTTGCTGCCCCAAGCGGCAGGAAAAAAAAAAACCCTGGACCCAATTGCGATCGGCGGCACTCCGGCGGCAGCTCCACCGCGCCGCTTT